>NW_023270451.1:76529242-76595547 GCF_011800145.1 Mirounga leonina | reverse complement strand
CCCGGCCCCCTCCCCCGGCGCCGGCCAAGTGAGGCGGTGATGCGGGCGCTGGCGGCCCCGGCTGCGCCGAGAGCGGAGACACAGGCTCAAGATGGCAGATTCCGACTGAGGCTGGGGGGGCCGAGCTCGCGCGCCGCGTTCCCTTCGCCGTTGCCATGAATCGCGGACACCCCGGCCCCGATGGCCCCCGTGTACGAAGGTAAGGGGCGTCCGGCCCGCCGACCCCGCTCGCCCAGAGCCGCCCGGCCGCCGCGGCCCCCGCAGCTTTGTTCTGCCCGCGGCCCCTCGCCGGGCAGCCCCCGGCCCGCAGCCCCCGGGCGCCCGGCCTCCGGCGCCCCACCCCCGGGGCTTTAACCGGCTGCCCACCCCTCCCCGCCTCCCCCTCCCCTGCCCACGGAACGGCCGGGATCCGGAATTTAACAGGATCTTATTTCCAGGGTGGAGAAAGAGGCGGGGGTGGGGGGGTGGGGGGGTGCGAGGGTGGGCTACTGCCCGAAGAAAAGAAATTGGGAGGGGGCGCCTGGGAAAAGACAGACCCGTGACTGTGCTTTTCATTTATTTGGAATAAATAAAGGTGATGCGGTTTAGCTTTCCTCCTCCCCCCGCACCCCCCAAGAAAATTACCTTTAGGGTGATCTTTCCACTCTGTCCCCACGGCTCCCCTTTCCACTGCTCTCCACTCCCTCCCCACACTCCTTTATTCTCCGCGAGCCTCTGATTTGGGGGGGCTGTCGAATCGGAATGTATGGGGCTAGGTGATGAGAGGGGGGTACAGAGGAAAAGTCCATTTCAGACCCAGGCAGAACAATGAAATTGGCTAAAATCTCCCCGTATTAGCGTGTGTAAGGGAAAATGTAGTTTAGGTTTTCAAGTCGGGGGTGGGGGGGCGGCCGAGACGTTTTCCTTGGTCGGTCTGGGTAAACCTGCGTGGTGCACCTTCACCTGGCGTGGGGTCATTTTTCTGATCTGTCTTTAGGAAGAAAGAAAAGAACGGAGGGCAAAAGCACTCCACTTCCCCTTGCCCTCCCTCTCTCTTTCGTTTCTCTTCAGTCAGTTCTTGTCAGCTTCCAGCCAGAAATCAAACCAGAATCAACTAAGTTTTTACACTTCGGTGTGTTTTTGTGTGCTTGTAGTAGAAAGAATTTTAAACCGAAGGGTGCCCGATTTTTTCAGTCATTTCATCGTGAAAATGTTTTTCTTATGAAATCATTGAAATAGCAGCCTTTACATACTTTTAACGTTGGTCCATCTGGCTTTCTTTCGGTTTTTGCTCAGATATTCTGTGGGTGAAATAGCAAATGAGAGGGGAAAGGGTTTGTGTGGAGCAGAGAGGAGGGGCGGGGAGAGGAGGTTTTAATCCTTCTATAAAATCCGAGAACAGTGCTGGCGAGTGAGACAGGGAACGCATTAATAGTTTTATCTCTGTTACAAGAGGCAGATTAAAAAAAAAAAAAAACTTATCTGAAAAGAAAATCTGTTATTAGTTCCAGGACTCCAAATGAATTTGGTTTCTGGATGGAATAAAGTTACCAGTCAGGCCCTGGATAATGAGGCTGTAAATAACCTATGGACTGTAAATATTTTTTTTCAGACTCTCTTAGAAACAAAGGGGCTGTTTAGAAGGCAACAGAGAGATGTTATTCCAGGGGCTTTCCTCTTTGATTCTGAAGAACACAAGGTCCATTTAACCATTCGACAAAACAAAACGAAATTTCTGATCACTCCACCAGGCAGAATAGAACGAGCCGGTGGCTCTGTGAACATGGGAGGAGAACCCATGTCGGGCAGTCATTGTTCGTCTGTGTCTATGGGAGGGGGCTACAGTCAATGCTCCCACTGTCTATGGAGTGTTAAAATGAAACAATTTTCTCTTTATTAAGTACCTCCTTGAGACTCCCTCTGCTGGACACTCCGGGTGTGCATTAGGGAGGGAACTTGGCGTTGAATTCAGAACTGTAGTAAAGGGCTCCTTTCCCTTTTGCAAGGGGCTGGGTACGGGGGGATTTGGGATGTATTTTGTCAACTTTGTAGGAAACCCGTCTCAGAAACTGTGCTGGTCCTCTCCCTTTCCTATCGTTCTAAATCCACATGGAATGTAGGCCATACCCCCTAGGCCAAGACTTGGTACTCCCGGTCCACTACAGTGTTCTTTCGGTGCATTACACCAGATAAAGAATTGTGGGTGAGTAAGGTGTTAAGGTTTAAGCATAATCGTGGATCTCAAAGGTCTCAGGAGCTCACTTGTTTTTATTTGCAGGCTTCATTCCCTGTTCCAGATGACCTACCTGGTCACCTCTTTCCACCCCGGGTTTCGCTCAGTCTTGCCTGTGTGCTGTCTTTTAATTATTCCTCCACTTTGTACCCTTCGACTCTGCTGGAGTTTCTGTGCCTCTTTATCCTTATTTCCCTAGGCTTCCTCCTCTCCCCTCCTCAACCAGTCCAGCCTTGCTGGGCACAGCTCAGGCCTGGGTCTTTTTGAAGGAGACTGTTGGTCATGCTCTAAAACAGACAGGTGACCTCTATAAAGGATTGTACTGCTGGAACCTACATTCACTTAGTGTGATGAGTGCTTCTAAGACTCCGGTGACCTCCTTTTTCCCTCCTTGGCGATATATGCTGGATTCAGTGAGCCTGATTTTTACCATATCCCCGTCAGAATGCATGGGCTTCTGGTGTGTATCCTGAAGGAGCAGGGCTTTTGCTGGGGAATTCGCCGAGAAGATTTCTAATCATTTTTGAGCTACTAAAAAAATCGAACATAGGGTTCTTCTCAGGAGCAGGATAATGACAGGTGAGGCATTTCAGCTGGAATTCGGGCGTGCACCCATTCGTTTGAATGGGGTGCAGTTGCCCCAAGTTGGGATACTGGGTGAAGGCCTGAATGCAACAGTGGGGCATTCTGAACTGCGAGCTGTTTAGAGAGAAACGCGGTCTTTGAAACAGGGTATGTTTGATAATACAGATTAGTGGGTAGCAAAGTGTTACCAGTCTCCTGCTACTTGCTTTTAAGGTTAGGTTTATAAATAGCACATTCATTTTCAGTAACTTGGTACTGATTAAGTTAGACTTATTTAAAAAGGTTTATTTTCTTTAGAAAGTTAAACATTTGCCTTGCAATTGTGTTTACTCCATCAACTTGCTTAGCAAGGCTTTTTATCAATATGTAGTACAAAGGCCAGCCGCGTAGGTCTATATTGCCATGGGTTCTGAATTAGAGGACCCTAAATTCCAAGTTAATTATGTTCCACCGTACCCGAGATGTGTCATATCAATTAGTATTGGCTTACACAGTCAGACTTCCCAAAAGTCTAATACTGAAATCTCTCATCAGATGGGTCTGAAGACACCTACCAAAATGCCTACCAAGAAATGGATTCTGAATCATCTTCCATTAAAAGAATTTGATGACACATGTTCTAAAATATCTTTTCCTGTGTTTGTGTTTTATATTTTTAAAATGAGTAAGTATAAATATTGTTTTCATTCTCACCGCTTTTGAGTAGTGAATCAAGGCTCGTTAATTTTACCCTCAATTCCGGACAGCGTGGTCCGGTACTCAAATCAGAGACCTGGGTTTGAATCTAGTTGTATGACTTTGGGCATGTTACTTAACTTCTCAGAGCTTTGTTGTGTTTTTAAGCCTCATTGGATTGTGCGAGGACTCCATTAGAAATGAGTACCTGTAAAGTCCCTGGCTGTAGTAGGCATTTTGTTAGTATGTGTTAAATCCCTCTATTTTGGGGGGCTGCTTACAGGCATGATGACTCCAGGGAAAGAATAGCCCACAAATAGTTCAGAAAACCAATAATAGCAACATTTCAATTATTAATCTCCTGCTATTCCTCCTCCAGTTTGGGCACCAGCAACAATAAACCCCCTATGGCCACAGAAGAAAGAGCCTTTTTGACCCCCTCTGTGACCTTTCTAGATTTATATTCCCACTGAGTTTCTGCTGATTTCAGGTAGAGAATTTCTCACATTCTATGCCACTTTAAAAATGAGGAAACAACCCGTTAGAGCAGAGTTTCAGGAGCCGCAGCTGGGCCTCTGTGAAAGTATCCCGAAGTATGAAATTTCCACCTTTGCCCCCGACCAAGACCCAGGCTGCCCCCAGGCCAGCCTGGAAAGGGAGAGGTGGCCCACCGAGGACCTCCTCAGAGGGCCAGCAGCCGCTCAGTCCCAGGCCAGGGTCTGGCTCATCATGCATTCAACATAGTTTTCTTACAAGAAAAAATTTGGTGCCTTATGCAAGTTACAGCTGCTTCTAGTCTTCGTATTTAATTTTTTTTTTTTTAATGTTTCATTTCTCTTCCTTCCTCCCATAGAGACTAATCTTGGGGAACTACCTTTGAGGTTTATATGAAACAAAGTAGCGATGATCAAGAGGGTATGATATGTAACCATTTTTTATTGTTCTCTGAACATGTAATTTGCCAGTGCTTTCTGGTAGTCTAATGATGACAATTCCAGCACTTCGGGCCGCTATCAAAGATGGGATTCAGAGTAATGCCAGCCGACTTTATATAACCACCGGTAGAGTGTGAACCTGAAAGGGCCCAAACTCGTAATAGTTCCATTTCATATGGCAGTACTCTATTGGGGGGGTAAAAAAAAAAAAGAAAGCTGAAAAGCTGGAGTATAGGGAGGTCTTTATTTTTCCTCTGAAAGAAACCGAGACGCCTGAAGTTCACAGCACTCAGCGTGCCTTAGGCTCTACTTAGTCTGCGCTGCTCCCTCCACTCCCATGAACTCGCTGTCCTTACAGGCCCCCGAGGTGGGCGCTGTTACCCACCCCCTTACAGACAGGGCACATCTTTAATGAAGTCACTTAAAAGCATTTATGTAGGGTCCCTGACTTCGAGGAGTTCAGGGGGTATGGGAAGTGAAAGTCAGAAGTACACGTGGGCTCAGTGGATCATGGCCTGACTCAAGATGGAATGTGTGTGTGTGTGGGGGGGGTGCGCACGCATGCATGCATGTGCCAGTTTTTAATTCTTAACATGCTAGTGTTTCTTCAGGTGTAAAGAGAAGACCCCATTTCTCTATTTTCTTTTGAAATATATATATTTTTTTAATTTGGATCAAACAAGCATTTCGGAATGTTGGAAATTCCTATTACAAATTTCCTTAGAAATCACCCTCTCTAATTACCATCTCTTCCTCTTTCATTACTTAACATTTTGTATCTTTGTAAATGCAAATATGTTTCTAATTTGCACACGCTGCTGGGAGACTTCGTTTTTTGTTTTTTGTTTTTGTACTTAGGGTTCTGCGTTCTGTTGTGAATGGACCCCTACATCATGTGTGGCTGTTGGAGAATTAATTCCTGGCTTTGCTGCCTGGCTGTGATCTTGTATTCCAGGTGGTTTTGTGGTGCTTATTAGTGGGGATATAGTTCGGGGGGTCACTCAGCAGATCTCTCAGGGAGTTGTAGAAGAAAATCCAGCTCTGCCTCTCGGGGGCTTGGAACCCAGGGCAGGAGAGGACCTTGGGGGAAATGTAGTTCATCCTCCTGCCTTCAGGAAGGTTGAATGTCCATGATTTGAAGTTGCCAGTTCATCGAAACAATTGTTTTTCCCCCAGGAAAAGCCCACACTAGGAACCCCCTCAGTAACCAATTCCAGGATTCTGTTAACCCAATTCCTGAGTCAATTCCTGGGCCCGCCTGAAATCTCACCTGCCGGCGTTCAAACCTGTTTTCTTTTACTCAGTTCCTTTCTCTAAAACCTTTCATATATTTGAAGATAATAACTGGGTCTCTACAGCTCTTTCCTAACAGAGCCTCTTCTGTGTCCTCTCCCTCCTCTGAACTGTCTTTAATTTCTCCACATTAAAAAAAAAATGGTGGTGGCCGAAACCGAATACAGTTCTTTAATAATGGTCTCATTAGTACAGTGTATACAAGAAAAATGACTTCAGGATTCTTGCATCATTGTGAACCCCTGGAGGGCAAGAACCAAATCTGATTCATCTTTGTATCCCCCACAGTAGCTGGGCAGTTCGTTAAACCTAGTAGGCACTTCATAAATATTTGTTGAATTGACTCTTCCTAATATATCTAAGTAATAACCTACATTACTCCAGCCCTGGATTGGTAACTGATAGTTGGCTTTCTCTCACCTCGGTCCTGAGTCTTTATTTGCCTTCTGTGCATGTCTAGCCCTCCTTCACCCCAGCAGTGCCACCTTCTGCTTGACTCTGAATGTGCTTGATCACTTTGAATTCACCCCTCTACTTCTAGCTCTTTAGAACATTATTTATCTCCTACAGATCTGACAAGCAGAATGCAGAGGACTCAAGTGTATAAAGTTGAACGGCTCGTGAAAGAAGAGAACACACACAAGAATTTTGATGATTCTGTGTAATATCAGTTCATCCAGGTTTAGAAAGGACAGTTTGTCAAATTCTTTACAGATTCTGAGTCAGCTAAAGCCATACCTGTTTTTCCAGGTTCTCTGTGACGAGTAAGCTAAGTGTTCATGAGAGTGGCTACAAGTCAGCCTTAACAACCAGTATTCCTCCCTATCTTTGGTCTGAAGCCAACAGAAAAGGCAAAAGATACTGATGGACAAGGCCATTCAACCTGTGGCTTTCTGATGAGTGACTTTACCATTAGAAAGTAAGCTAGTAAAACAGTTGCCAGTAAAAAAAAAAGGCAAACCTTGAAAACGGCAAAATAATTTTGTGGTTTTTACAGCCACTTATTTCTACACATGGCATTGAAGAGATTTGTAGTGTTTTGAAAGTGGTCTGTTTTAGCAATTCTTGCCTAACTTCTTTTGCTCTCGTAGGTTCTGATTCATTAAATGCCACTGTGTTTAAGCAGAATTAAGATTGATTGACTCATGCATGTGCTAATGCTATGGACTTTCTAAAACCTTTACCATCAAAGAAAGAGCGCAGTCTAATATGTGAGTGCACAAGGGCATTTTCCTTCAGGTTGTGCTGCCCATCCTCGGGGAAAGATCACTGTAGAAGCTGCCATAACTTTAGGTAGAAAAGCACTTTGGGTTCACATAGTTACAGATTGCATCCTGATGCAATAAGGTTGGTTTCGGTATTTTTACCATTTTCCTCCATGTCAGTATCACCTCATTGATTCAACGTATGGAGTTATGATTCACAATATAAAATGACTTTTCCAAGAGCTTGTCATAAGCAAAGTGATCCATCATGCCAGTTCTGTGTAGAACTTCTGGCTTCATAAGGCATTAAAAAACAAATTTTAATGGTATGTGTGCCTGCAGTCCTGTTAAAAGTCCTATGGTAAGGAGATTTGGAAAACCCTGGTTTATTGCTGGTTGTGGAAGTATATTCTTTTTTTTTTCCTCCTCTCTCTCTCCGTAATGAAGAATTTATAGAGCTCTGACAAAAAGCAGCATGTAAATTCTTGAAATTGTGCAGAAAGGCAGCACGTTACACCTTCCTGAGTTCTTTGTGACTGCTCGTCCTCACCAGAATCCCAGCTGATAGCAGCTTCTTGCAGGAAAGTAAATTTCAGGGGAGCTCATTACAGGCAGAGAGAGAGCGCGCACGCTTGCACATGCGTTCAGCTTTACCCCCTGAACCACTTCATTTGCAGCTCCAGCACAGTATGCTTACTGTTATTCATTAAGTTATGACCTGCACCATCAGGGAAAGATTAATCGATATTCATTATGTTCTGTTAACTGAGACTGGGAGGTTCCCTAATATATTACAGAAATGTTTCCTTTAGAAAAGAGTTAAAATAAAGAAGCTCTCATTTAATTATATCATGACTTATTTCAAAAAGGATTTAAGGCCGCCTAAAGGGTTAAATTTCTGGAAGATGGGAAATTAATTTGTGTAGATCACTTTTGTGGTTCAGCTTATTTCCAAGGATGTCGGGTAAGTGAGGTATTCCCGTTTGAAGAGACAACAGAACCAGTCAAAACTCTTGTGCTGGCTTAACAACGTGAATAAGCAGAGTGCATAATGGAATTCATTTGCAAAGTAATTTTTGCTTGGTTGGAGAGTGGTAAGCACAAAACAGACCAGCAGACGAGAACAGTAAGTGTTTGGGATCAGTTGTTGAAAGGTTTAAAAGGGGTTCTAATTCAAGAGACATTTTATGGTAAGGAGAAGGGGACAGATATCATCAAAATGATACTTGAACAAGGTAATTTCTCCTGGCCTGGATATGGCAGTAGAATGAGGCAGCCAGAGGGTGAGCCATGCTGGGGGGCCATGTGCTGCCTTGGGAGGTGTGAGCACCGCGGAGATGGAACGGGGACTCTGGTTGGGGTCACATAGGAGAACATGCATAGAGCCCTTCTCAGCAGGCCTGACCCAAGGGTTCAATACATATTTGTTCCTTTCCGCTTTCCTCTGCACACCTTATGGCCATCAGGAAAGCTTGCAGGGGTTGGCAATATCATGATATTTATCCTATCTTTCTAAAGAATCTATTCTTTTTATAGGCTCTCTCACATTCAACATTGAGACAGAGTAGCTCGGGCTCTTACTGGGCACAGTGTAAACCCAGTGGGATCTTCACACATTAGTACCAACCTTTGACACAGGGGGAAACTGAGGCCCAGAGCAGTGAAGAGGCTGCCCTAATGTCCCCTAGAGCGAAGGGAGGAGGCAGAGCTGGGGTTCTCGTCCCCCAGGGCAGTGTGCATAAAAGGCTCAGAACACTGAATGGGGGCTTCCTTAGGCTGCACTACCAGCTGGAGGTCCAGGGGTTGTGTTTCCAACAAGGCTGTCAGAGCTATTCACATTTTCCCCCCAGACCTACCTGTAAGGGGGCTGCTGAGAGGGGGGGGGGGTTCTCCTGGGCCCTGATGAACCCATGGCACCTCCCTGAGCTCATCCAGAGGGAGTTATTTCCCCCTTTCCCAAGGAAGGCAAGGTCACCTGCTGTCAGCTCCAGCGCTTAGAGTCTTCTCTTAGGAAGTTGTTCCTCATGTTTCTCTGAGAAAGTTTGCAGCTTGTCATCCTGAGCTACTTATTAACAAAAACAGAAAAATCGCAGAAGAGAAACCAGTAGAACCATGATGAGTTTCAGAGAACCTCAGAGTCTATTAAGCAGCTTTTTTTTTTTTTTTTTAATTCTGATCTTCCAGACCTGGGGAAGGCCTGGGTCCCAGGGACCTAGAGCATGGTTGGAAGAGCACAGTGCCCAGCCCGTGAGGGGGCTCACCTCTTAACCTGGGGGACATCCCTCCCCTAGGGGGACGGGGCTGGGACCTTGAAAGTAAGGGGTCCAGGGCTGGAGCCCTGCCTCTCCCCTGTTCTAAGGGCAGTGCTGATAAGGGGACTTCTTGCTGTAAAATCTGGGACAACAAAAGCAACTTGAAATGTTTCCTGTTTATACAAGTCATGGCTGGTGATTGCTTCACTGGATAGTTAGCTTTCCTTTCTTTCCCTCCTCAACCTTGATCTTTGACTCTGGTCGCTCCATAAAGCAGAGTTGATGAAACTGACCCATTTCCTGTTGCTTGCTAAGGTAGCTCAGTAACCAGTATGTCCCTCCCACAGTGAAACTTGACAGAGAGCCTAGTAAATCCTACGGCTTTTCTGTTTTGTCTGTTTGAGCCCTTGAGGTGCACAGCCTCTCCTACTCTTCTCCTTCCTTGATGTCATCTCACCTCTCTGTCCCACCCTCATCTGCCCACGGCCAGGCTCCTTAACCTACCTGTTTGTTCTTTGACTTTGTGTATCTTGGCTGTGTATTTGCCTCGACATACTTGTGGGTATGAGGGTCTAAGTGGAGGGACACGTGGAACCCTCGTTTGGGCCCATTTGTGTTGGGCCTTGTTGGGAGAGGTGGTTCTGTGACTTCTGGCATCTTCCGTCACCTGGAGGGCCTGTTAAAACTCATCAGGGGGCCCCGCCCTCAGAGTTTCTGTTTCAGTAGGCCTGGGGTGGGGCTCGAGAATTTGCATTTCTGATTGAGAACCCCTGTTTTAGAATGAATGCATTCAGAATGTAAAATCAGTACCTATTTGCTTATTTATTTTTTTTAAGATTTTATTTATTCATTTGAGACAGAGATACAGAGAGAGAGCGAGCATGAGCAGGGAGTGAGACAGAGCGAGAGGGAGAAGCAGGCTCCCCGCTGAGCCAGGAGTCTGATGTGGGGCTCGATCCCAGGACCCTGGGATCAGGACCTGAACTGAAGGCAGTCGCTTAGCCATCTGAGCCACCCAGGCGTCCCAGTCAGTACCTGTTTAAAATAAAATGGTGGTAGTTTTGATTACAGCTTCCTTGAAGGAGTGAGAGTCTGAGAACTGACATTAGCATTATTTTCAGTTCTCCTGCCCTTTGGTGGCAGAAACTTCCTGAAGCCATAGGACAATGCGCAGATCCAGCCCCTGGCATTCCTGCCTCTGGCTCAGCAGAGACGAGACCCCATCTTCTCCAGGGCCTGAGCTACTGTCTCTTGGCCCAGCAGAGTCAGCCAGTCTGTCGCTATCTAGTTTGGCCCTGGGGTCCCAGAGTAGACTGGGCAGGTGTCATTCTCGCAGTAATAATATATCTCCATTAACTGACGTAAAGAGCTCTGTGATCTCTGTTTGCAGAAGAGGATATTGAGGCTTAGAGATGTTAAATAATGTGTCTCAGGTCTCATAAACAGCAACTGGTAGAGGCAGGGCTTGTACCCCGTCTGATACCAGAGCATGCTCTTGTCTTGTGGTCCGTGCACCATACAGCAAGGAGATTGGCGATTAGGATCCCTGGAGAAGTGGGCAGGTGGTTCTAGAGTGTTAATGTCATGCACACCTCCCTGAAGCTCTACTGTCCCATTTGCCTTCTCTTCATCAAACAGGATCATGTTGACATGATGATCTAGCGTTTAGTCTGGTGGCTGGCGTACAGGATGGATATAGTAACAGGCAGCTGAGACATGAACCCCCTTTGAGCAGCAAAACAGATAAAACATCTGAGAACAATCTTACTGAAACCTCTAAGGAAAGAAAACATTATGAAAAGATGAAAACGGCAGCTAATGCCTGTCAGGCCCTAGCTGCTGCTGGTTCTCTTGTAAGGTTTTACATGCATTAATTCCTTGAATCCTTGAAGCAGAGCTGTAGGATAGGTTCATGCTACCATCATGTTATACAGAAGTCCAGGAAAGCTCCACAGCTTGAGAGTGGTAGAGCTGACATTGACCCCAGGCAGCCTGGATCCAGAGCTGGCGCCCCTGACCACCGGGCTAGAGACCCAAGGCAGAAGGGCCTCCCAACCCCTTCCTCGATGAGGGAGTAAAATATGGAAATATGCTCTTCTTCGGTTTTTCTCCAAATGTAGATGTTCTTCACTTGAATCAAAATCTACATAAATGTCTTAAAACTTGAGAAACTGACTTCTGTGAGTCTTCTTGAAAGATGAGGTGGTGGGCATAGAACAGTCAGGCCTGAAAGAGGAGAGGAGCAAAGGGGCTAGCTCTACGGTGCGTGAAAACAAGCCATAAAGCATCAAATTTGGCATGAAGCTTGACGGACCCATCCGTGGGGTGGAATGCGTGAGCCAGATTTAAGGCCCTGTTGTCTGTGAGCATTTAATAGGTGATGAAGGAGGTGCCACGAAGCAGTGGGCAAAAGGAAACCTGATTTAACAAATGGGAGTGGGACCATATGATAGCAATTTGAAGAATCTCAGTGGATCTTCTCACCTCACATCATTATACCAACATAAATTCTACATGATTAAAATGTTAAGTTCAGGGGCTCCTGGGTGGCTCAGTCGTTAAGTGTCTGCCTTCTGCTCAGGTCATGATGCCAGGGTCCTGGGATCGAGCCCCGCATCGGGCTCCCTGCTCGGCGGGAAGACTGCTTCTCCCTCTCCCACTCCCCCTGCTTGTGTTCGCTCTCTCACTGTCTCTATCTCTGTCAAATAAAATCTTAAAAATAAATAAATAAACAAAATGTTAAATTCAACAAAAATCTGTGGAGCACATTCAACACGCCAGGTAGTGTTCTAGGTGCTGGGTGTGCTGCAGTGAACAAAACTGACTGAAACCCCTGCCCCAAAGCAGTGTGCCTTTGAGTAGGTAAGGGGAAATAATCCGGTTTTGGGTTTGTTTTTTGGTGTTTTTTTTTTGTAAACTTGAAAGAAACAGAAGTGGATATTTATTAAACCTCTGGAGGAGTTGAAATTCCTAAGCTTAGAATCTGTAGAAGAAATTATAGAGGAAAACGTCAATAGTTTTGTCAGTGTAACATTCCCCAAATGTTAAGGTTATTTCTGATTTTACTGTCATGAGCTATTTCTCAGTGTTTTCAGCATAACATTAAGGTGTGTCCGAAATTTAGCATAGGTTCTCCAAAGTAGAATTAGTAAGTCGAGGGTTATGAACATTTATCTGGGTTCTAGATATGTGCCACCAAGATTATGTTTCTCCCCAAAGTATTTTTATATTAAACAAATCGAGCCGCCTAATGCCTTGTGCACCCACCCCTTCATTCAGGAAGGAAGAGTTTCTCACTGCTCTAGGGACTGGCCCCCCTCTCCTCATTCCCAACGGCTTTCGGTACCATCTATGTGTATCAGGAGCTCCCAAACTTTTATCTCGACCTAGATTTATATTTTGAGTTCCAAAGTCATAGAGCCAGCAATCTATTTGCCATCGCTATTTGGATGTCCCACAGGTATCACATTTAATGCGTACAAAGAAAAAAACTTTGGGTCAGCTCTCTGAAATATGTGCCTTTTCCAGAATTTTTTATTTCCATAAACAGCATCATCTTCCACCCAGCAGTTGACATCAGAAACCTGGGAGTCATTCTTGACTTCATTTTACTTCACATTTAATCCATCACCAAATTGTATTGATTTTTGCCTCCCAAATATAGCCATTCTTGTTTCTTGCCAAAGTTATGTTCTATAAAGCTGCCACAAACACTGAATTAGCAAATACTGAACCAGTGCTCCTCAGTTAGCCTCCTGCAAGCCTCTGGTCATATTTTCATCAGCCGATCAATACATAACCTTGTCTGTGTGTGCTTCTGTTTAAGGACATCTTCTTTAATATATATTGTTAATTCATTAACATTGAACTCACAGGCTGAGGACTATTAGCTCGTGCTTGAATGAAGCTTACCAGTACAAGTATTTTCTCTGTAGGGCACACCACAGCCTTTTTGCGTTGAAAAAACACTAGACAGCCCTTCAGCACTATGCTTGGGGGTCATTTTAAATCCCCAGCAAAAACCACACCAAAAAATGTGAACAGCATGGTACTAAAGAGACAGTGGAAGGTATACTTGCCTACAGTACAAGAACAGAGCCCAGAAGGCAGAGCTTGGCCTCGTGTGACCTCCGCTGGGAACGCGTGCATCAGGCATGTCTGGGAATGACTGGGAAAGCGCCCTCTGAGTGCTGATTGTGGGACTACAAATAAATTCTAGTGAGTTGGTGAATTCGCCAATACGGAATCCGTGAATAATGAAGGCCCACTTGTATATGGTGAACCTGCCCACTTCTCTCTATACTGCCATCCCCTGGCCCAGGGGTCAGCAAACTCATTCTGGAAAGGGCCAGGTAGGAGGTACAGTTGACCCTTGAGCGACATGGGGTTAGGGGCATCAAAACACACAGTCGAAAATTCACGTATAACTTTCGACTCCCCCAAAACTGTATTAATAGCCTATTTTTGATGGGCAGCCTTCCTGATAACATAAACAGTTGATGGACATATATTTTGTATGTGTATTATATGCTGTATTCTTACAATAGATTAAGCTAGAGAAGAGAAAATGTTACTAAGAAAAATCATAAGGAAGAGAAAATACATTTTCGGGACTCTGTTGTAAAAAAAAAAACTCGCGTGTTAGTGAACTTGTACGGTTCAAACTTGCATTGTTCAGGGGTCAACTGTATTTTCGGCTTTGCAGACCAGCCGGTCTCTCGGATAGCTGCTCAGCTCTGCACTCGTGAAAGCCTCTATAGACACCACAGTGGGTGGCTGGGACTGAGTTCCAGTAAAACATTATTTGCAAAAACAGGCTTTGGCTGGATCGGCCCTCAGGCTGCAGTTAGGACGCTGCTAGCCCAGTCTAACCCACCACAGTGTCCTGTCTTGATGCTCTTCCTGACCTGCTCATCCCCTGTGTCCGTTCTCGAGCCTCCAGCTGTTGTCCATGGTGATCTTAAGTGCACATTAAATCTGATCCCTCTCCCACTTCAGATGTCCAACCGCTTCCATCACACTTCAGATAAAACCCCAAATCTTGATATCATGGCTCCAACACGGTCCCTTGCTGAGTTGTCCAGTCTCATTTTATGCTAGGCTCCCCCTCTTCACCCTGTCCAGACCTCTCCAGGTCTGTGACTGTCCCCAGCTGTTTCCTGCACCGTTGCTCCCAGTCTCCCTTCCTGGACTCTCCTGCCTCTTGCCTGACTCACTGCTGCTCACTCCGCAGTCATAACCAAAATGTCACTTCCTCCTGTGTGAATTAGACGCCCCTCTTCTAATTTCGAGGCACCCTGTTCTTTTCCTTCGCAGCACTTAGGGTTTATCTTCCACCTGCCTCCCCCATTAGACTGGAGGCTCCGGGAGGGAAAGAACACGTCTGTGGTGTGTCCGTTCTCTGCTCAAGGTGCCTTCACACACATTGCACACAATCCTAAGACTTGCTAAATCAATGACTGATCGGGAACCCAGTCTTGTTCACACAGAATTTTGTATGAAGCTACAACATAGAGACCTGAAAAAGTCACCCTTTTAGAGTGTACAATGTATCTTCTAAAATTGAGAGTGATGGTTGCAGAGAAAAGTCATCCTGAGAAGTGGATTTGTAAATGGGTGTGAATGTGTCTTTATTGTCCAAGGGTGCGTTCTGCCAACAGATATATCCAGTCCCGTGTTTCCTCGCTGGGACTTGAGTGCTGTGTTAAGTCCTGCTAGGCTCCCTTTGCTCCTGGAGGGTTTTTGAACTCTCCCAGTAGTGTCTTCTCACAGCAAAATGGGGGGTCAAGTGTGCTTGCGAGGAGGCATTTGGCACCTCTTTTAAAGACTGACTACAGTATTAGTCTGGGGAGGAAATCTTTGATTTGTCAGAGAATCATTTTAGCAATGCAATTCCACATTAAAGATTGTTCCCACGTCATTCCAAGAATCCTGCATGTTAGAGATGGGCAGACAGCATATTTTGGAAAGATAATACATTGTTTCTTAGATGGCCTTTTGTAGATTAGCATGGTGAGATTCAAAGCCTATTTAATTTCTTTCTTCCAAATATATTATTATAGAAATACTACTGCATTATAAAAAGTTAGAAAATAAAGGCAAGCAAAACACACAACACATGTGCGCACGTGTGTGTACTAAGATTACCACAGTTATACCTTGCAGGTCTTTTCTGTGCATTTATATGTACAAATACTTTTTCAGAAAAACCGAGGTTAGATATAGTACTGTTTTATAATCTGTTTTTTTCAATGAGTGGTTTCCAGCCTTGTATTTCAGTAAAGTTCATTTAATTCTTTGTCCATGTTCAGATTTCCTGAATTGGCCCCCAAATGTCCTTTGAAGCCGGTTTGTTGAAATCAGTATCTAATTGGGAACCATGCACTATTTCTGGTGGTAATTTCCTTTTAGTCTCAGCCTGGCCTAGTCTCTCACTGAAGAAATGGGCAATTGCCTGTAGAAGCTCTTACCTTTTCGATCTGTGGGCTTCCTTCTTCTTCTTCTTTTTTTTTAAAGATTTACTTATTTGAGAGAGAGAGAGAGAGGGAGCATGAGTGGGAAGGCAGAGGGAGAGGGAGAGAGAATCTCAAGCAGACTCCAGGCTGAGCATAGGGCCCAACATGGGGCTCGATCTCACAACCCCGAGATCATGACTTGAGCCGAAACCAAGAGCTAGACACTTAACCGACTGCGCCACCCAGGCACCCCTGTGGGCTTGCTGCTTTTTAGGGCAGGGCTGAGCTTGCTTCTCCCCATCCCCTGCATTTGCTGTTATCTAAAGGTTTCATGGGTTCAAGTTCACCATTTTATGCTAGAATACGCTGGAGGTGATTCTGTGCGCTTCATTTACCTTCCACTGACCTACTATTAGTGAAACTAAATTGACTGCGTGGATTAGAGTTGTGGTAGCCTGAACCCTCTACTCTCCAGTTGTTTGTCCTTTTGACACTAAAAGTAATCTGTATGGTATAACTTTGATATATAGACTATTTACCAAATGGTTGTAAGTCTTGTCTATCATCATACATTCATTAGGTTTTTGTGAAATGATGTTTTTGTAATTCTTTCATTTCTTGTATAAAGTAGAGCTCACTCTCATCTGTGGGGGCTGCCTGGTTACCCTGAAAAAATAGTTCCAATGGGAAAGGCAGGATCTTTGCTAATCCTCTCTCCTTGATCATTAATTTTCAAAGAAAGGAATTGTGTAATAGCCTTTTCAAATAGTGAGAAATGATTTTTCTGTCTTTTTCTTTATCATTGTACAGGCATGGGTTTTTATTGATTTGGTGTGTTTTAATTGTTAATCTTTTTGTTACATCCTCAGGCAGTGAGACCCTTTCAGCTAGCTGCTGTGATGTTTTGACAGGACCTCCATAAATCCAAAAAGCTTTCTTACTAAATGGCACAAGACGCCCCAGGCTCATCTTGGACTTTTCGGTGGTCTCAGACAATGGTATTAGAGACCACAGCCCATGCAGTAGGGGTGGTTATTGCTACAGAGGTGACTTGTTTCTAAGGAATTTCGGTGAATGGAACTAAAAGATACATATTGTTAAAAAGTTAAGAGTTTCAATTGACATTTTCCTGTGCTTTCACTCAGTTTCCTCAATTTTATCATTGTAAGTCCTTTATGTTCTACAGAAAATCTTTATTTCTTGTTTAACTTGTAAGAATAAAGTTTTGAAATACCAATACCGATGTTATTATAAACACCGAAAACTACAAAGGAAAGTTTAACACATCTTTGTAATTTTTGTTGTCCTGAGAATGTGTCCAACTAAGGATGGGTAATTAAAAACTGTGTTCTAAAGCACCTAAACATAAATTCTTCCTCAGGGTGATCGTGTCACCGGTTTGACATATGTTAGGTTCATTTCTTTCCATTTCTTCTCAGTTTAAGAAATTTTTAAATTTAGCTTTTTTGGGATAGGGAATGCATTTACATGACTGAAAGGTCAAAACTATGTAGATATTAAATCTAGATGAAAGATATGTAGGGATTTGTTAAGTTATTTTCTCTACATTTCTTTATGTTTGAAAGTTAAAATAATTAAATTTAAACTACAGTAGTCTCCTGTATCCATGGGTGATATGTTCCCAGACGCCCAGTGGATGCCTGAAACAGTGAATAGTGCTGAACCTTGTATGTGCTATATTTTATGATACATACCTATCATAAAGTTTAATTTATAAATTAGGCACAGTAGAAGAGTAACAACAGTTACCAGTAGTAAAATAAAACAATTGTAACAATGTACTGTAACAAAAGTTATGTGAGTGTGGTCTCTCTTTCCTAAAATATCTTATTGTTGTACCCTTCTTGTGATGATGTTAGAAGATAAAAATGCCTGCGTGATGTGATGAAGTGAGGTGAGTGACGTAGGCATTGCTGCGTAGCTTTAGGCTGTTACTGACCTTCTGACCATAGTCAGAAGGAAGATTATCTCCTTCTCAACTGCAGTTGACCTTGGGTAACAAAGTAGGGAAAGTGAAATCCTGGATGGGGGAGGGGGCACAACTGCTATAGAAAGATACACAATGAGCTCTTGCCTTGTTCCCTCATAGATAACCATTTTTGTTAGTGTCTTGTTAATTAACCCTTTTGAGTCTTTCATTTTGCAGATTCAGATTATGTGTGTGTATGTATATATACTCTTCTTCTCCTTTGTTTACACAAAAGGTAACATACCTTATCTATTCTACATCTTAACTGTTTTCTCTTAATAAGGTATTCTAGCACTCTCCCTATTAGTAGGTAGAGATTATCTTCAGTTTTTTTTATGGACACAAAGTACTCCATTTTGTTGACATACTACAGTTTATGGGACATTAACAATCTTGGATTGTATCCACTCCTCTGCTATTTACAAACCGTCTGTAAAGGATAATATTATATATGTGTCATTTCATACTCATGCCGGCGTATCTGTGGCATATAGTCCTGTAAGTGGGACTGTATGGTCAGAGGGTGAGTGAGTACGTCTATAATTTTTTTAAAAAGATACTGACAAATTCCTCCTGTTAGAATTTGTACTATATTGCACTCACACAAGCAACAGAAGAACACACCTATTTCCTTAGAGTTTTACCTACAGAATCTGTTGTCAAACTTTTGGATTTTTGCTGATAGGTGAAAAATGATATTTTGATGTAGTTTCAATTTATATTTCTTTTATAAGTGAGGTAGAGCATCTTCTCATTTGTTTAAATGTCATTATATATATATTTTTGTGTGAACTATGTTTTGAACTTTATACATTTTCCTACTGTGTTGTTGGTCTTCTTTATTTCTAAGAGCTCTTTATATATTGCCTGTGATATAAGTTGCAAATATTTTTTCCCAGTTGGCTGTATGTGTTTTGATTCCTTATGGTGGTGACTTTGCCCTTCAAAAGTCTGTTTAATTTTATGTAATCAAATTTATCTTTTTGTTTACAGCTTTTGTGTTTTGAGTCAGAATCAGAAAGACATTTCCTATTTCAGGTTTTTAAGGTCCTTCTGGCACTTTTGTCATTTCATCTTTTCCACTTACATCTTGGTTCATGTGGTTGTTTATACTCAGGTATGTTCTGAGGTTTGGAGCCAACTTTATGTTTTTTCAATACTCAGTTGTCCCAACACCATTTATTGAAAAGCTTATATTTTCCCCACAGTATCGTAATGTCTACTTTATCATGTATTAAATTCCTATAGCATGGGGTCTGTTTCTAGACTATACTTTTCCATCGGTCCGTCTGTTGTCCATTATTGAGGTGTATGCTCTCTTTTATTTAATGTCTGAAAGATATGGAAGTTCTTCCCCATTGCTCTTCCTTTTCAGAGTTTTCCTAGCTATCCTCCTTGTTTTTCCATATGAATTTGAGAATCTACATGTCTTGATTTCAGAAAAACCTGTTGGCATTTCTGTTGGGATCATATTAAATTTATAAATTACAAGGTTGAGTCTTCTCATCTAAGATCATGTTTTCTTTCCATGTGTTCTTTTTGTTTGTACTTTCCTAATGTTTAAAGTTATTTGTGTAGAGCTTATGTAGAGATCTCAAATTTATTATAAACAAAGTCATTGTCTTCTAACTGGTCCTTTCATCTATGAGGACTATCAATTAAGATTAAGGTCTCCAGCCAGCCTTAAAGCATATTTAACAGCATAGGGGTGCCTGGGTGGCTCAGTCCATTGAGCATCCGAACTCCTGGTTTAGTCTCAGGTTATAATCTGAGGGTCTTGGGATCAAACTCTCCCTTGGACTCCTTGCTTAGGGGGGAGTCTGCTGGAGATTCTTTCCCTCTCTGTGCACTCTGTCTCTTTCTCTCAAATAAATAAATCTTAAAAATATATATATATATATTTAACAGTATAGTTGATGCGTGTGTGGGGGTAAGGAGTATATGGGAAATCTCTGTACCTCCTGCTCATTTTTGCTGTGAACCTAATGTCTATATTAATTTTTTTTTAAAAAAGAGAACATAGCCAAAATAACCTATTTTTTTTATAGGAAAAGGGAAATAATTAAATGTCAGAAAAATAACCTGGAATAAGAAATGATTATTTTTCCTTAATGTCAGTGTATGAAGAAAGATATTTTAATTATAAAAATAGAGTGAGTGTGTGAGCGTGTGTGTGCAGGAGACTTGGGGACACTGTCCAAGGATTTATTTAGAGGCCGACAATCCTGGATTTCTACATCGCCACAATTTTGTTCAAAATATGTGACTTTGAACATAATTGTTACCCTTATATTATTAGGTATGTTTGGGTTGAGGGTAAGAGGGAGAGAAAGATTGATTAATTCACTGATTCATTTCTTCATTCATTGACTGAGACAGATTGATTTCCCTAAAGTGTCTGGGCCTGAGAGATGGGGAAGGTAGGCCGCGGGTCAAAAGCACATGCATTTGCTGTGAGGAAACATTTGTCTTGAAGGAACCGAGAATTGAACTGTATGAGACAGAAGCAATATCTGAAGGGCAGATAGATTAGGAAAAAGAAAGGTAGCTGTGGATCCAACTTGAACCAATGATTTGAAAGCCACAGGGAGTAGATTTAATCAGACTGTCGGGAAGAACATTGTAATGCTGCAGTCTCCCCACAAATGGACAGTTCTGGAGAAGAGTGATTCCTTGGGAGGAATTCAAGATGAGCATCTTTTGCTGGGCCTGCTGGAGAGTAGGGTCCAGTATAAAATGGGTGATTGGACTAGATGACCTTTAAAATTGTGGGGTGTGTGCGTGTGCACGTGTGCACAAATACCCGGTCCTTCAGTCCTCAGAGTGGTCGTTTTCAGAAGTGTGAAGAGTCATAGGTGTGCCTGGCTGGCTCAGTTGGTAGAACATTAGACTCTTGAGCTCAGGGTTGTGAGTTCGAGCCCCATGTTGGGTGTAGAGATTACTTAATAAAATCTTTATTTAAAAAAAGGTCATTCATAAGTTTTACTTTTGCACTTTCCCTATTGTGCTCAACCTAAAAAAAAAAAAAAATGTTTTTTAAGGCAGGCTTGCTACTAAATGCACATGGCTTTTTGTATCTTGCTGGAACAAATGCATGCTGAGCCCAAAGATCTTCCTCTCTCTGCATGGTCCCAAGTCCGAATTTGCTTTACCACTCATGACATTTGCTATCTTTCTCCACTGATCTTTCCCCTTCTCCTCCTGCGCTCCCGATCTCAGGTGAGTGCCACGGTGTTCTTCGTCTGCAGAGCAGTACGAGATGTGGGGAGTCTCCCGTGGTCGCTCGTCCTCTCTGATCTCCAGTCCAGCTGACGAGCCAGCCCCTTCGGTTGAGCTCCTTTGGAACCTGGGTTTTTATTACCTGCCACCCGGCTTAAACCAGAGGCTTCTCTCAGGGCACACCTGTGACTGCTGCTACCCTCCGTCCCATGAAGGCAGCACGGTTTCGAGGCCCACTGTGTGTGGAGCCCTGTGCTAAGTGGTTCAGCTGAAAACAGGAGAGAAAACATAACCATGCCTCTGGGGCTCTTGAAAGACCGTCGGAAGAGCCTTGGGACAGATGCCCCCGGGGCTCCTCTGAGCGTAGGTAGAGACGCCCTCTGGTGGGACACACACTTGTGGGACACACTAATTTCCCGGGAGTGAGGACGCACGAATGCTCACGTCTGCCTCCTTGCTCACGCAGGCCCCGTCGTGATGAAATCTGGTGTGCAGACGTGTAGGCCGCGGCGGCGGCAGACTCGTGTGGGCCGTCGGGACGTCTGCAGTCGGGCTGGAGGGGCCGGCCCCGGAAATCCCCTCCTCCCGGAGCAGGGTGGGCGCAGCCGCTTCTCCGCCAGCTTCGGCACAGTTGCTTGTGTTGGTTTCCTCTGCCCGGAGATACGGGGCGGTGAGGAATAGGAGTTGCTCTGTCCGAGGTGACTTTGGAGAATCCCGTCCTCAAAAGCCAAAGAAGCCTTTTAAAGATAGGAGGCCTGAGGGGCTCTTGGGTGAAGTGGTCCTAACCTCAAGAAATTAGCTGTGGGTGCTCTCAGGAAGATTTTGGGTTCCCGGCGGTTCAGAGGTGAGACAGCTGTGATTTGGTGCAGAAGCAAGAAATCACGTGCAGACACCTCGAGTGACAGAAGGCATAAGACAGACTTCACGCGCGCCAGGGGAGGCCATGCAGAGTCTGGCCGTTGGGGGTTACTAGAATATGAGAGAGCATTCTTTTATTGGCCATGTGCAGCATAATTCGGAGAGTGGAGAAGAGCTGTGTGGTACATTGCATTTCAGGTGTCTGCAGGACACCTCAGTGGGTGTCCCCGAGACTTCGAGAGGAGCAAGGACTGGGCGGGAGACCAGCGACAGCTGGGGGGCCGTGGCGGCTGGGAGGCAGCGAGGAAGGAGAGACGTAAGAGCACTTGGACTTCAGTCCCGGCTCCACCAGAAGATGGGTCTGTGTGGCGGAGGGGGCGGCTGAGTGGGTGGGTCGGCGAACATTTAAAATAGTTTCCAAGCATGTGGGTGTGCCCACGTGTGTCTGGTGTCTCTAAGAGAAAAAGCAGATTGCCGGTGACCCGAGCACAGTTGCATTTCAGTGTCGAAGCACCATTCCCTGGCCCGGAGAAAACGCAGTTGTACTTTGGAACGGACTAGCCAGCTTCCTGGGGATCCCTCCCTCTCTCCTTCCCTCCCTCTTCCTTTCTTCTTTTGAGGAAGCGCAAGAGCTATGACTGTATGGTGGTGGAACTTTGGGTACTTACGGAGAGTTTCTCAAAGCATTTATCCGAGATTAACCTTCTAGCCTTCCTGTGGCTCAAGGGAGCACCTGGAGACCTACATTTGGAGGAGTGTTTCGAGGAGTGTTTTGGTTCTTACGGCATCTACCTCGTCCAGCCCTCTGTCATTTCTCATTTATCCTTACATCTCGCAAAGTGTGCAGTTTAGTGCCTAGCGCTTAATGATGGTAAAAATTGGTGTGTGGTTGGACCTGCAGAAATCCATGTTTGTCCATCCGTCCATCCGTCCATCCATCCATCCAAATAAACCATTCATCAAACAAGGAAACCTTCCCTAAAGGCCCCCGGCTGTCTCTTCTCCCTTCTCTTGGGTAGAACTGCTAACAGCCCAGCCCAGATCAGTGCCTCCCAGGCACAGGAAGTGCTTAGCTTAGACTAATCCATATGGGCTCCTGAGCCACTAGAGGGAAGGTGATTGAAGGTGGTGGTGGTGTTGGGGGTGACATTTGAACTAAATCAGGGTTCCGCCAGAGGAGAAAGCGGGAATGGCTGTTAGGAAGACAACTTACGGTGTCTGCTTCAACATATTAACTATTTTCCGTTTTTTCTGATTGCATCGTATTTTTTTTTACCTATGGGCATTCTCCAAATTTGGCTCTATTTACTATGGTCATTATTTTCATTGAGTTCTATTCAACTAATTCTACAAATTATGCTTTGTTTTATAGTATAAGCACATATACTATAATAACCAGTATACTACAAAAAAGAATTTAAGAACAGGAACAGGAAAAATACAAATATAAAAATTCAAAACCAGGAGGAAAAAGTATCACAGATACTCAGACAGTGAGATCCTCTACCTAGCTCTAGCTGAGCCTCATATTGTCTCTGAGCTTCATAGGGTCAAAGAGAAGGGGGAAATGTGGTTAATTCAGTAATTCTTGCTGCCAGAGAAGGAAGACATACTGAGTCATTAAGAGAAGCAGAGAGTATTTGTTTGTTAACTCTCCCCGCAACGTGGGGCTCGAACTCATGACCATGAGATCAAGAGTTGCATGCTCTACCAACTGAGTCAGCCAGGTGCACAGCCACCCCCCCTTTTTTTGAGAGAGAGAGAGAGAATCTTAAGCAGGCTCCATGCCCAGTGCAGAGCCCGATGTGGGGCTGTCCCACAACCCTGATATCACAACCTGAGGCAAAATCAAGAGTTGCATGCTCTATCCACCGAGCTACTCAGGTGGCCTGTAGGCGCCCCATTTTTTTAAGCTAAATTTTGCAGGTGCCCTTTTTTTATCTAGAAGAACCCAGTAGCATCATGAACAGGGTGTAACATTCCCATAGCTGATGAATAGCTGGGTTCTCACAGCTCTTTGTCACAGTTGTGAGCTTCCTGATTGGAAGCTCAAGGCAGAACATCAAAATGCAACTCAGCAAAAGGAATTCTAGCCTTCGACGGGTGCAGTTCGATGCAATGCTAGAACACAAAACACTCAGCCCAACTGCTGGTCTCCATATCCATTGGACAGCCTTCATAAGTGTTACTTCTTTTACCTGTATGTGTGTCTGTCTATATACACTCTCATAATAGTACATATATACACCTGTATGTATGTATGTATATATGGAAAGACAGCTCAGGGATATATTCCATTGCCGACCGTGCTGTATTCTTGCTCACTGATGGAGGCTTTAGGAATCGACCTGGTAAGGTTGACATCTTCTGTAGAAATTAAGGACTCTATTTGAAACACTCACAGAGGAGAGTTCTATTTTTGTAAATAGGATAATTGGGTGGAAAACTGTGCTAATATCTATCTTTATTTAACCACTCCCAGGGACAAAGCCTAAGTGTTAAAACCATGAGTCCATAACCAAGAAACCACCATTTACACAGGGCCGGTGTCCTCTGTATACAGGCTGGCAGTTAAAAAGAATGGGGAAGTCAGGGGGCACCTGGGTGGCTCAGTTGGTTAAGCGACTGCCTTTGGCTCAGGTCATGGTCCTGGAGTCCCGGGATCGAGTCCCACATCGGGCTCCCTGCTCGGCGGGGAGTCTGCTTCTCCCTCTGACCCTCCCGCCTCTCATGCTCTCTCTATCTCATTCTCTCTCTCTCTCTCAAATAAATAAAATCTTAAAAAAAAAAAAAAAAAAAAGAATGGGGAAGTCAAAAGCCAGACCATCCCGTTGCTTATTATTGGCTCTTATTATTGCGTATAAACAGAGGTTGAGAATGAGCAGGTAGACTGAGGCAGGGCTGTAGGGAGAAGGGGAGAGTAGTAAAGTGACACCACCAACTGCCAGGGATGTTATGTAGTAAAAAGGTTATGGAAGAGGGTTTGGGGAAGTGTCACACGAGGTACTAATTCTGTCCTGACAGAGGTGATATTTACTCCAAGTGACTTTTGTTGATCTGTCCCTGTGCAGATTTGAGTGGTCAGTGGTAGTACGGCCTGCATTGTTACACACTGTGCAGATGCCAGAGGAAGGGGAAGGGGTGGGAAGCAGAGAGAACGAGCCTTTATAGAGCTCCTGCTGTGTACCAGGCATATTGTAAAATGGTTAGGAGTGTGGCTTTGCAATCGCAGGGACCCAGCGCCAGGCTCTAAGCCCAAGTTCCCTTGTTCAAAAAATTGGGGCAGATGGTGCTTTACCTCACAGACTTGTTGGGAGGTGTCATGAATACGTCACCAACACTCAGTAAAGGTTAGTTATTAGAATGGTGGCCATCACTAGGTCTTTCTTTAATCATGTGAGGTGGAGCTCATGCTCCCCATTTTACAGATGAGCATACTGAGGCTTACGGTTGTTAGTTAACTGCCTTGTCCAAGATTTTTCATCTAGGAAGTATCAAAGCTAGGATTCAAACCAGGTTTTCTAGCCCTGGAACCTGTTGGTTCTTCTCCGTTCCTTGCTACCTAAATTTATGAAGAGCTCTCCTATCCCACCCTGAGATGCTTGGGCCGTGAGCTGAAGCACATTTCTGGGCTCGCTGTGCTGGTGAATGACTTTCTGTTCTTTATGCTCACATCTGACAAGCTCGGGCAGTGGTTTGTGTGATGTTTGTGATGACTAAGCACTCTGTTAAGGAGTCTGGCTCAGGAGAGAGTTTCCCATTTGTGTTGGCCACGCCTCCTGGAGAACATACCTGTCCAGTGAGGTGTGTGGCCAGAGGAACATGGCAGAGGTTACCTGCACCGTATTTTGTGACCATGACAGTTGTCATAGTTTTCTTCTTGCACTTCTGTCAAAGTCTATGTTTTTGTCTTTGTTTTTGGACTTGTTAAATCTAGTATAGTGGGCTTGAACTGACTTTATGTATAATGGAAATAGCCTTATGTGGTATAAGCTCTTGCCTGGGGTCACCACCTGCTCCCACAAAGCTGAGTAGCTAGTAACTTCTTACGGATCTTTTCATGTTAATAGAATAATGGAAAACAGATGGTGTGCCAGGAGGAGTGCTTTTTCTTGGAGGCTTTGAGGGCCTGTAATGGGTTGAATTGTGTCTCCCTCCCCACCCTACCGCCCCCCCCCCATTTATATTTGAAGTCCTAACCCCCAGGACCGCAGAATGTGAGCTTATTTGGATATAGGGTCATTGCAGATGTAATTAAAGATGACTTCATACTGGAATGAACTAATCCTATATGACTGGTGTCCTTATAAAAAAGGGGAAATTTGAACACACACACACACACACACACAGGGAGAACTGCATGAGAGCATGAAAGCAGAGCCTGGGGCGATGCTTCTACAATCCAGGGAACACCGAAGATTGCCGGAAACCACCAGAAGCTAGGAGAGATTCTCCTCCACAGCCTCAGAAGGAACCAACCCTGCTGCTGCCTTATCTTGAACTTCTAGCCCCCAGAGCTGGGAGAGACAGCTACACTAGTGTTGGTTAAGCCAGCCAGTCTCCGGTTCAGGGTCACAGCAGCCCTGGCAGACGCAGACAGGGCCGGCCCATGGAGAGGCGGTGACTTCCCAACCCCAGAGAGAAACGAGAGTCACTCACATGCTTCGGTTACAGTTTCCATCGGAGTGTGGTGTCAGATGGAAGGCAGAGTTGGGAAGTAGAAAGAAGACAAGCAGTCCAGACAAGCAGACCGATGTCTGAAGAATGTGAGTGCTTGGTACGTGAAGAACCTTGCTCTGAGGTGACCTTGACCTCACTGGGTGTTTTAGGTGAAGCAGTTTGCTCTTTGGGGTTGGAAATACATTTTCTTCAGGACTACAAGGTGTCAGTTTTTTAAAAAATTGACTGCCTCCAAGTGTAAATGTCGCCATCTCGAATAGTTTTGTCTGATAGAACGCTCTGCACTAGTTTAATGTTCTAGATCCACACAAAGACGGCCGCCACTTGCCACCTGTGGCTGTTGAACACTTGAAACGTGGCAGGTGTGGCCGAGGAGCCAAGTTTTAAATTCTGTTTAATTTTAATTTAAATTGCCGCTGTGGCTGGTGGCCACTGTATTGGACAGTGTGGGTCTAGAACGGAAGCAGAGCATCGGGCTAGGACCCCGAGAAGAGAACAGGGGTGCCTTCATGGGAAGGTCGGGCCAACTGATCACTCTCACGTGTGGTCTCGTCCTCAGCTAGCGGGGCTCTGGTGTGAGTGAAAGCGAAGAACACAGCAGAACCTTCTAGACGCTTTACTGAAAAGATGCTTAATGCAGGGCCCAAATACAGTATTTAGTGCTCAGTAGAGAGCCGAGGCAGATTAACCAATGCGAGGAGGACATGAGGAGGCTGGGTCTGGGGTCCAGGTGGCCTGAGTTTATTTTCAGGCTGCGTGTGCGGGTTCTGATGTGCCCCCGAGGGACCAGTAGTCCCAGTGTTAGGACTGCAGGGATGTCCAGATGAGACTATCTTCTCTGAAGGCAGGGGGGTCTCCCTTGGAGTCTTTGGTATTAGACTGGTTGTGTGCAGATGACTGGTAAAGGGTACTGGGGCCCCCTTGCCCCACCCCTCTGCACTGGCTGCCCCCACACGGGATGGGCAGCCAGAGGATGCTGTTTTGGAGAGAGTGCACAGGGGGTATTTCAGGATCGAAAGCAGAACCCCAACCCAAGCATTATTAGGTGAAAAAGAGCGCACCCCCGTGAATGTTTTTGGCCAGCCCTGGACAAATGACTTGTCATTGTGTCACCACTGGCTTTTGGCTCAGTGCCCAGTATAATTTAAAAATCGCTTCTTTCTCCAACTCTACGTAGTTATCATTTTGATTTCACAGAGCAGTAAAGGGTTTGTCAGTCCTAGGTTTTTCTAACCCCTGAGACAAATGATGGGTGTCGTGCAGAGACACTGCATGGCCGAACGGTCCCTGCCTCCCCCCCTCCCCGCCACCCCCGGCGGACTGGGCTTAGAGCAGTGTAGGGACTGTAGCAGAAGGAAGGGGCGGTATGCTTGATTGAGCGGCGAGCAGGTGGATGTTCAGCTGGAATTTCTGGGTCTTGGAGGGCAGGGGTTTCATTTAAGAAGAAGCTGGAGGAAAAACTGCTCATCAGCCTTCAGCACGTTTGGTAGCTGGTGCCACATGCCTGGGACCTGGGGGATACCAGTAAGCAATGAAGGCTAATAGTACTAATGCTCATACGGTGCCCCAGTGGATTAGCCCACTTGAGCACCAGCTCTGTCTTCTCCAAGAACTTATAAACTCATTGCAGCCAGGATTAAACAAAGCAGCAAAAGATACCAAGCGATGCAAGGTAATTTGTGATGAGCACCATCAGGAGAAAACCCTGAGGGTCCCAAGTGACCAGGGTTGCCTTATTTGATCTGGTTTTTGAAGGCTGGCCTTGGTGTGGGTGGGCAGCCAGGGAGCCCGGGGCTGCTCCAGGCAGTGGTGCATAAGGCATGGCTGGGGGACAGTGGCTGTCAAACTTGGTGCGACTGGAGCAAGTCACAGGTCACAGACTTTTCCATTTGAATGTGCTTATTTGACTGTAGTTGCCATCAACAGATGGAGAGTTCAGACGGACTACACTGAAATCATTAATAATTCGCAGATGCAGTCAGTAGCCCCCCGTGCATTGGTGTGCCTCTCCGTTCCAGCAGAATCCGTGCAAGGAGTGGCTCACAGCCCCATCTGCTCTGCTCTTCCTGGCTCTATCTTTTATTTGATAACCTCTCCATGACCTGTTCATGTGAGGTCATCCGTCTCTTCTTTTTTAGTGTTTAAATAGTCTTGGCTGCTCCTTGCTCTGAAGGGCTTGACTAGTTAGTGGGCGGGATCGACCTTAGTGCGGTAAACAGAAGGAGTCTAGGACGGTTCTTGCCACGAGCGTGCACAGGAGGCAGACTCCAGCATGGAGCGGATGAGGAGTCAGTGCGGGAAGAGGAAAGGATGGGATAGGCAAGCCGGGTACTTCGCCCGGGCCGCTCGGGGAATGTGAGGATAGTATAGTTGTGAGAGAAAGAGAGACAAGGGAGGGGTAGGTTTGCGGGCTGAGAATAGGGTAATGACCTCGATTTGGGACATTTTAAGTACAAGACAGGACATCCCCGTGGAGACATTTAGGAGGCATGAAAAAACCCCAGTTTGGGAGTACTCAGGGCCCCATAATACAGTGGGAGTTCATTTGGCTCCAGCTCTCCTCTCCTTCCCTTGGCAAGTGGTTCCCCATAGAGTCACTTCGGATTGGCGGGGGGAACGTTGCTCAAGTCTCCTGAGCCTTTATCCTCACACTTGAATGCTAAATCCAGAACTCCCTGTTCCTGCTAAGTAGTTCAAAAGCTGAGGGATCCTTGGAACAGTCGCACCCTGGTGGGACTTTTCAGAGCACTCCTGGGGTTGGGAGAGAAATTTCAGGGTAACTGCAGAATAATGTGAGCTATAACCGGCCTGAGTGATCTTCTTGCTGGGATCTGGATGTGAGACTGGCGTGTTTGAAGGTTGCTGAATACCTGTTGACCTGCATGCCCCAACGGGGTGAACTCCATCTACCTTTTGATTCCTAACTAATCGCAGTGAACAATACACCAGCTTGTCTTCTGTAAAACGAGAGGGGTGAACGTTCCCACCAGCCTTGCCGCCTTGGTTGGACAGGTCAGTTGACTGCCTTGAAGCTCTGCTTATTCATCTGTAAATTGAAGGGATTTGGCGAGGTGCCCTTTAACACGACTTCCCACACTAGCACTTTATGTCGGTCAGTGATTCTTTGTCCAGGGAGTGCTGTTTTTTCCATAGGAACCATTCTGCAGTTGCTAGTTAGCTTATCACCTTAGCGAGAAGCAGCGTGGAGAGGTGGGCAGAGCGTGGCCTTTGGAGTTAGTGACCCAAGCTTAAACCCCCTCTGTCACATGGCTGGCCGTCCAACTGTTGGCTACTAGCCATTCCTTGCCAATCCTTGAGTTTCCTCGCTGGTAAAAAGGAGATGGTAAGACCCCTTTCAGGGTCATCGGGTCATAAGTAAGCATTTGTGTTTGTGCCCTGTTTTAGACAGTTTTATTGAGATATTACTCACATACCATAAGGTTACCCCTTTTGAAATGCCTTAATTTGTACCCAGAACTCGTTGGGTTTTAGTATATTCCCAAAGTTGTGCATTGATCACTTCTACCTAATTCCGGAACATTTTCCTCACCCCAAAAAGGAAGTCCACACCCATTAGCCGTCCCTCCCCATCATTCCCCCCTCTTACCTAGTCCCTAGCAACCACTAACCACCTCCTGTCTCTATGGATTTGCCTGTCCTGGTCATTTCATGTAAGTGAATCATATAATAGGTGGTGTTTTACGTCTGGCTTCTTTTGTTTGGCATAATGTTTTCCCACTTCTTTCATGTTATCAGCACTTCATTCCTTTTTATTGCCGAATAATACTCCACCGTATGGATGTACCGCATTTTGTTTATCCATTAGTCACTTGATGGACATTTGGGTTGTTTCCACTTTGGCTATTATGAATAATGCTGTGAACATTTGTGTACAAGTTTCTGTGTGGACATATGTTTCCAATTCTCTTGGTATCTCATTGTAGTTTTGATTTGCCTTTTTCTAATGGCTCATAATGATGAGCATTTTTCATGTGCTTGTTGGTATGTGTCTTTTGGAGAAAGGTCTATTCAAATTCTTTGCCCATTTTTTTAAAAAAATGGGTTATTTGTCTTTTTGTTGTTGAGTTCTAAGAGTTCTGAATATATTCTGGATATGGTGCCTGTTGTGCACTTTTAAATAGGATGCAGTCATTATCACTTCCTCTCTCCAGGTTCCTCACAGAAGTCTGTAACCTATGAGGTGACATCTAGACCTAATTGCTCAGACGTTGAATCCCCAGCATCCTGAGTCCTAAGCCCTACCATGATGTCTTGACTGGAGCTCTTCTTAGCCCAGAGCCATTCTGATGAGCCATTCTGATCCTGGAGCCCAAATCTGGACCCTGGAACAGCAGGGGATAGCTGGGGTCTGGAAAGGAGCTCTGGATGAATCTATGGAGGCAGTGGCTATTTCTATTTCTAACTCTTGGGCTTTTTTCTAGATAGAGGCCTTAGGGGGGTAATTGTGCAGTGTCTTTTGTTTTTTTGTTTCGTGCTACTTCCGCAGCAGGGCATCCTCCATTCTGTGCTGTGGGCATCTGGAAGTTGGGGCTGAGGACCACGTGGAGATATATCTTGAGAACATTCACGTCTTCCCACAGTGCCTCCGCCAAGATGAGTAGCATATTTTCCAAGAGTGATCTGGCAATTTTAAGTCATATATAAAAATGTCCCAAGGAAAATCATGGGTCTCCTTTAAAAAGAAGGGAGCTTTAGGGGAAACCTTTGAAGACCTGGAAATTATTCTCTGTTCTGAGAACTGTACTCAGTGTCCTGAGACATGTTCTATACTTCGCTGCCCCTTCACCTTTGCACCCATCCTCCTCCTCCTCCATCCCTCCAGCCTGGCATGTATAACCGTCCCTCAAGGCCCAGCAGGGTCTCTATTGTTAGGACCCTTTCTTCCTGCGCACCAGGGGAAAAGGTGCCTGCAGAGCAGTGAAGGCCTGGACCACCCCCTCTCCCACACCCAGAGCGCCGTCTCCACCAATCTGTGAAACCGCCAACCCACAGATTGGCCCTAAAGACTTAGATGTGGCGTTGAAGGGTCATGAACAGACAGTATTGATTCTTCCTCTTAAGTCTGTCAAGACAGGTTGAAATCTCTTTAATGCCCAGAAAATTTGCTTTGGGGGAACACAGCCAGCCCAGTTGCATTTGGATATTGCTTACTTATTTTAAAAGTAAGAAAGGGATGGGAGGTATCTCTTGCTATGCTAGTCCTTTATAGGAACGGCTGTCCACAGGGGGCTGTCTCTAGCTCCCTTTGCTCCTCTGAACGAACCTTCGGACCTGCCTCTACCTGGCCGCCCTCCTGTCGATTTCACAGAGAAGCACACCCTGCCCTCAGAAAATGAGCCATCTAGTTGGAAGGATGAGACGAATCAGATAATTATTCACTGTTAGAGCTGGGAGGTTCCTTGGGGATTATCCAAGTCAGTATTTTCCAATCTCCTTTCTTGACCAAAAATACTTCGTGTGGAGGGAAAAAAAGAAGTTATCCTTTGGTAAAGACATTTGGGTCACACAGTATGTTGTGTGGCCATCTCTTGGAGATGCACAGTGTTCACTAGTGGATTAAAGGCTCCGAGGAGTCCTGCAGTGAAGCAGCTCCATTGGGTTGGCCCCAGCATTTCTTCAACTGTTTGAATCTCATTTTTTTCTTCTTTTTCCATGATAAGTATTAATAGCTGACAGGACACTGAGCATACTTCGGGAAACATTGCGTCCCTTACAGACAAGGAAACCTATGTTCAGAAATACTAACTGACTCGCTCAAAGTTAACAATACAGAGCCAGACTTGAAACCCAAGTTTTCTAACTCCGGATCCATTGTTCTTTTTACAAATAATAATCCTATCACGCTTGAATGAGGGTGTGTGGTATTGAAAATGTCACTAATACTACTAATGACAAAAAGCAGGCTTCTGAGTAACGCTGCTGTGTGTGGGAACCTGGTTCTGCCATTCGACCGGTGTGTGACCATGGGCGGCTAAGCCTGTGCGTCTCTCTGACTGTCTTGCTTCTTGTGCAAAGTGAGGATAATAATAATGACCTCGCGGGGCAGTTGTGAGGATTAGTTGAGACAGTCTACGTAAAGGTCAAGTCTGTGTTCTTTCCCTGTTCTCATCGGCCCAGGCGCTGCTGGGCCCCATTATCTAGGATTTTTGAAAGGCTGAGCATATTGGACACCAAGAAGTGACTACAGATCATAACTAATATTTATTGAATGATGGCGGAAAGAATGAATGAGCAGGAGTTAGGAGTAATTACCTGGGAACATTCAGAGCTACAGCGAACCGCTAAATACTCATGGAGCTGAGGAAGAAATGACGGAGTGATGGGCTAGAATGTGTAGATTGACGGGGGCCCTGGGGACAGGTTGTGGCCAAGGTCGGACATTTTCGGTGTCTCAGGCCAGCTGCCTTCCCTTTCTCCATCCCCACAACACAAAACCATGGTCCAGGTCTCTTTATGAAATCGGCAGCCATTGGCCTTTGGAATACAATTTATTTTAAAAGGTTTGGCAACAAAGTTGGTCCTGAGGCAGGAAAGGTGACGGGCGGTGGACCGTGGCAAGGGGACAGGATGGTGCAGAGAGCACAGGGCTCCCAATGGCAGAAGGGCCTCCCAGGGGCTCCCCCAGTTCTCACGGGAGCAGAGTGGGGAGCCGGCCATTCCGGGACATCTCTCTTTCCCTTCTCTGTAAAACTCATCCCTGCCTCCCCAGCCCATCTTCCCAGCCTCAAAACTTGCTTAGGTAGCTTTGGAATTCATACCTCTGCCTAGGGATTCAGTCCAGCGCCCTAACGTGGCGCTCAGAGGGGCCGCGTGCCTGATGGGGTATCACCAGTCACGTCAGGGGTGGGCCTGGCTGCCTTCCCGGGCTCCCGTCTCGGGGTGCCGGTCTTTGCCCTCATTCTGGAGTGTCCCGGGGCTAACAGGCTAACGTCCCACTGCTGTCTGGATTTCTCGTGGCCCTCGCCCCCTGCTCCAGGCTCCCTCCCGGCCAGGTTCTCGGCAGGCGTTTCTCAGAGCACCGGCTGCAGGCGACAGTAAATAACCCGACCCGAGGCTTCGACCAGGAGCACCAACAGCTTGGCCGCGGCGAGGGGGCAGCCAGAGAGCGCCAGCTCGCCTCCCGCTGCAGCACAGAGAGCCTCTTCATCGGGCGGCGCGCACGGCCTGCCAGACCTTGTCTGCCACGCCAGGTGCTGGCTCGTGCGCAGGGACGATGCAGGGCTGAGCACGCGGCTGGCAGCGAGCGAGGCACAGCGTCCCTCGTTTATGGACCTCGAGTCCAACAAACCCTGACTCCCGCTTGGAATGCAGACCATGCTAGTGCGCAGCTGACGGGAGGGCGGCCACTTCTCGGCCTTTCACGGGCACCGCTGTGTGGCACAGCTCCTGGGGACGTCAGGAGGCCGCCTTAGAACCCAGGCTGGCGGCTCCTCCAGAGGCTAAGCCTGGAGTGTCCACACGACCCGGCAGTCCCACTCCAGGTTACGCCCGGGAGGGGTGCAGACATTTGTCCCCGCAGACTCCTGTCCGCGAGTTCATAGCGGTGTCCACAGCAGCGAGAAAGTAGGAGCAGCCCAGGTGGCCTTCAGCTGATGGGTGGGTGAACTGATGTGCTCTGTCCATTCAGGGGAATACTACTTGGCAATAAAAAGGAATGCGGAGCTGACATGTGCTATGACACGTGAACTTTGAAAAAATTTTGTTAAGCGAGAGAAAGCAGACACAAAAGGCCACTTGTACGGTACCGTTTGCATGAAATGTCCAGAATAGGCCAATCCAGAGAGACAGAGAGCAGATGAGAGGTTGCCAGGGGCAGAGGGGGGCAGAGCGGGCAGCAGCTGCTGATGGGTGGGGGGTCCTCCAGGATGAGAATGTTTGGAATTAGATAGTGATGGTGGTCGCACAACTGAATGTACTTAAAGCCACTGGGCTGTGCGTTTTCACAGGGCGACTTTTATGGTATGTGAATTATATGTCAATAAAAAAGCTATTAGGCGAAAACTGCCCTGAACTTGCCGTTGCAGTCAAGTCCTTTCTGAACCTACACAGGCCAAGGGTCAAGTGGAAAGAGGGGGGAAGGCCCCGAGCAGGAGGGGAGCAGCACTGATCCTGCTGCTGGAAAGAAGCAGCAAGGCTTTGGGGACACATTGAGTTTTCTGTGGGATCTCTTCTGTTTGCTCAAAATTTCAGGATGCCTTGAACTTCCTAGCCCCAAACCCCTACCTGCAAATAAGTTCCAGCTGGATCCTGTTAGATTTCATGGATTAATGAATAAATGTTCACCCTCATACATTTAAAAAAAATGTATTTTGTTTGGAAATAATTGTAAACTTACTGAAAATTTGCAAAAATAAAAACAAAGAGTAGCCCCATACTTTTTACCCAGATCCACCAGTTATTTTACCCCATCGCATGCTCGCAGTGATGCATGCTCGCTCTCTCTGTTGTCACATGTGTGTGTATGCATACACATCTGTATTTTCATATAGATGTACTTTCAGGGAATGATTTGAGGGTAAATTAGAGATGTCATGGCCCTTTATTTCTGCACCGTCGAATACCCTAGCCACAAGCCAAACGTGGCTATTTAAATTAGAATGAAATAAAATGTAAAAGTCAGTTCCTCAATCACACCGGCCACCACATTTGCAGTTGCTCAATAGCTCCCTGTGGCTAGTGGCTCCTGAGGTTAGAGAGCCTTTCCAGTATCACACGGAGTTCTAGCCGACGCTGCCGCCTTACCCCAAGCATGTCCTGCGTGTTTCCCGAGAGTAGGGTACTCCTCCAAAGCACAGCGCGGTCTCCAACGTTAGAGAACACGACACTGATGAAATAGTTTATCTAACAGTTCATATCCCAGTTCTGTCAGTTGACCCAGTAAAGTTCTCATTCCTTTTGGAATGAGGTCTTCGGTCTTGTCTGTGGCCCAAATCTGTGTGGTTTGTGCCCAGGGGAAGCGTCTGAGCTACAGACTGTCAAGCTTTGATGCAGGTGGTCCTCCTCTATGGCCCTTCTTTCCACAGAGTTGACTTGTGTGCTGGAGCCGGCTTGCATCTCCCCTGCTCAGAATTCTTTTGGTGTCTTTGTCACTGGTTAACTCACGGTGCCGTTTCCCTCTCCTTCTGCACCAACATTCAGTCTCGGAGCAGGTGGGACTCTCTCTTAGATCAGCGGGAAGGGTTTCCTGTGAGTAAAAGGAAACCGGCCTGCCAGCAAGCACACTGCTTTTCGTAGTTCTGATAACTTTTCCCAAATTTTAGCCTGCATCTAAAAAGAGGCTCATCTTGTTCCTCGTTTGTTTTCTGTTATATGGCTGAGTCGCGATCCCACAGCTCAGAGTCACTTCGTGAGGCCCAGGACCAAAGTGGGCACGGAGGAGCTTCCTGCCCCCAAATCCTTGTGTGTGGAGGCCAGATCTGTAGGCCCAGCGCTGCCCCTCACACACTCCTAAGTGCTGCCCACCCTGACCCTGGCCGTCGGCGCCTCACTTTCCTCCAGACCTGGGGAGAGGCCGACTCTTGATTTTCATCCGTGCTCTGGGTGAAGAGTTGGGGGGGAAATAGCAAATTGCAGAGTGGTTTCTACTTTTAAACTAACTGGTGTTAGAGCTTATTCTCCCAGAGATTCATGGTGACTTAATGGGATTTTATGGCATGAGTAAGCATGGGAAACAGGTTCCCAGGCTGCTGACTTCACTTCCATAGAGGTCCCCACATCCCCCCCCCCAATAATATCTAGCATTTTGTGGGAGTCAGAGCTGGGGAATGAGAAATCAACAGGTTTATTCTTTTACCTTTCTTGTATTTGCCCCTTAGAATGTATTCTCATACTCTCTGCCACCTTTTATTTGGATTCAGCATTTCTTAGAAGAAAAGAATACTTAGCAAGGTAAGAGTCACTGAAGAACGCGGTGGGAATCCTATATGAGCCATATAGTTTGAGCCAAGAAAGAAAAGGGAAAAGGATTCATGCAGAGAGAGTGGAAATGGAGCTGATGGTTCATTTTCTGCTTAACTAAAAAGGAATGAAAAGGGCTTGGCTGGCAGGGTCAAGACCACAAGGCGAGCAGTTGAGAGCCTTGTGGTGGAGGGTGGTGGTGAAGTTTCGTCCTTCACCACCTTTTGAGAACTGACATACAGAGGACTTTGAGCACTGGGTCCGCTTGGCTCACTTTGGGGTAGATGGAGTGTATGTATTTGATGCTAGTGAAAGACCTAGAGCTCTCACTGCATCTGCCATCAGAGGGAACACAGAAATTTGGACGTTCTCCCTTAATATCTAATGTGTAACAAGAGCTGCCCTCATTGGCCAGACGGTGTTGATTGACCTGTGTGCCTCTAGAAGCGTTGCTGAGTGGCTGTAGGTCCCTGTCACTCCTGGACCCCCAGTCTAGGGATTAAGGTTTTATTAGTTACCTGCTAGTGTCCTCCCGGCTGCGGCAGGTGAGCGTCATCTTGGGACAGTAACTCATGGATGCAGTCTTAAGAGCAGATTTCATTTTAGATCAGCTCTGGCCTTGGAGATGCACTCATGGGGAATCTGGGAGGCTGGAGGGGTCATTGCCACAGCTGTACCCCAGTGAGCATCCTGGGGATTCAGAGAGCCCCTAGGCCTGGCCATAAACCCCAGGGCGTGCCTTCTTCTGTTACTCCAAGCCAGCAAGGGCCCCTAGTTCTGTCATCTGTCACCCCACCTCTGCAGCATGTCGGGTCCCTCTCTTGTCCTCTCCCTTCCCCGCCAGTCACCAGGCTTTAGGTTGCTCCTTCGGTCTCTTGTCTGTGGCCTTGGCTTAGGTTCCCACCAAGTCCTCCTTTTGTTCAGGATCTTACCCCCTCAAAGATGCTCCTCCAGGGCGGGCTGGGAGCCTCTCGGCCCTGGCCACGCAAGGCCATGTTCCATTCAGCGGCCCGACTGGTCCTCTCCTCCCATGCAAACACCTCTCAGGACTCCTCGACTCCTTGCTGCCTACAGGATAAAACCAAAACCATGTCTGCCTGCAGCTCATCTTTCCAAAGGCATGTGCCACTCCCTACAGGAGCCCTCAGCTGCGTTCAGGCATCCTTATTCTTCCTTGTGTTCCCTTCAGATAGGGCTGTTCCTGTTGGATCTGAACTTATCTTAGTTTTTATATTGTATCTGCAAACCATTCCAGGTCCTGGGGGAAGTAGATGGCTTATAAACCTTAAATAAAAATGGGTTTAGTCTTATTCCCTAGCTGTGATGCGTGTCTTCTGACGTGCTGGTCTCTGTGCTTCGGCTCACCCCTGCTTCCTCTTGGGGTGCTCTGCCCTGTGCTGAGTCCTCCCTCCAAACCCTGCGGCATATCATCGGTAACAGTTACAACGGCCCTATCTGATCAGTTATTTGCTCTCACGTTCCCCGTCTCCTCGTGGTGTTCTCACAGCCCTCAGGGTGGTGCTTGAACATAGTAGGCTCTCAGCAGACATTTGTGGATGCTCACCGTGGCCTCTTGAATTCTCAACCTGGCAGATCTGGAAGTTTGACTTCATAAATTTCATCGAGGATTATGAGGTTCTGACTCGTAGTAACTAATCCTATAGAAGACTGATTGATTAATCTGGATCATTATAGAGAGAGGGTGGGCGTGCTTAGGTATTTCCTCCTTGGTCAGAGAGGCCTTTCTAGAATCCCAGGAAGACTTCAGATTGCTTATTGAACATAGAATTTGAGCAAAAGTTATTATGTGTTTTTACAGATGACTATAAATTATGAAAACGCTCTCTAGGGATATTTCTCTCCAAAGAACCTGAATCAGGCACCTGAAATCGAATACCCTCTCTCTCCCTTAACAATGAAAAATCTCAGACTTATTTATAGACTTTACTAAGACGACTACCACTTATCGTTATAACATCATCCCTCTTTATTTTGGTATGTTCAGCATGTTACAGTTCCCAAGTTTATAGATATTCTCCTTAATTACATTTTAGGATGATCACGTTTGAGTCATCAACATGACAGCATCTTAAATCCTGGTTTTGTAGTTTCTGAGCATTTCTTCTTTTGGGATCTGCAGACCTCTGTTCATAAGTTGGTCTAGCATAGCACCTCTATTAGGGTGGGGACTAATGCTGTGCATCAGTTCTAGGAGTCTCAATCTAACACCCCATATAAGTAGGGAGTCAAGAACAGTGTTTGTCCATCCATTAATGAATCAGTGGTACCCTGGGTGTGGGAGCAGATGCTATTTTTAAGCCCACTGCTGACTTCAGTGATAAAGAGGGTACAGAATGTGCCTTGCCAGGCTTGTGAGCTTATCATGAGTAATACCCACGGTTATTATGATGTCACAACTTGAGTATTCTTTACCAAGAACATAAGCATTGCATCATGCAATGGGGAAACAGGGCGTGAAAAGTCTGTTTTTCCCAGGAAAACGTCAGCAGAGGGCATGAGCTGATGCTCCCAGTAGGACACAGAAGCCTGAGTGCAGCCATGCCGAATTCCCACGGTCAGTGTGAAGAGCAGCTTCCCATTTCAGGCACTAGGATGTCATTTGTCTCCCAAGTTTCCAAACCAAATAAGGCCTGTGTGACGAGGATCCTACACCTTCCCTTTGTTTGGGACATTATCGGGTGGTGTGTGCGCACCTGAAATCACTGATGGCTTTGAGGATCGTAGCTGTCCCACAAAGCCTTTCCACAGGGCACAGAAGTGATGCCTAAATGTGGAAGGTAGGGATTGAACCACTTAGAATTTTTAAAGTTGTCTCTAAAAATGTGTGCTCTGCTTTTGATGGGTGAGCATGATGAGCATCAAGATATAATGACACTCGACCTCATTAATTCAGACTCATTTGGGATAGCAGCAGTAAGGAAGATTACAGTGCCAGTTAGGATGGGCTACGTTATGCTGTGGCCACAAACAACCCCCACTTCTCAGGGACTTCAAACAACAAAGGTGTGTTTCACTACCGCACGGCCGGTGTACCTTGTGGGGACTTAGCTGGGGTCTCTGCTCCTCCTTGTCCTCACTCGTTTCTCAGGCTGCGGAGCCTCCGCCCCCGGATCATCACTGGCACTCAGGCAGATCACACACTGGCTGTGCAAAGCTTCTGCCCAGAAACAACACTTCACACTCACATTTCATTGGCCAAAGTTAACCATATGGCCAAGGCTAACTCTTAAGTTACTTGGCTTGGGATATCTGAGTCATAGCAGGGGTTTTCAAAGTGAAGGGCTCAGGACAATTTATGGGGCTACAGAAGAAGAAAACATTGGAAATACATATATTTTATCTCATCCTTTTAAATTTTTCTATTTTCTATTTTGTGTTTTTAGTAAGCATACTATGGTAGTAAAATAGAACGTATATAACTTATTGAAAATAAATTAGGTAACATATATGTTACCTAAATTTCACATGTATTAGAAATGTTCGGTTTTTTAACCAAGTGCTCAATCAATAGTTTATATAAATAGATACAAATCTGCCGTGAATGTGTTGTACTTAGAGACTGGGTCCCATCACCTCGCACCTGTCTGAATGGCTGGCATCAAAAAGACAAGTGCTGGCAGAGGATGTGGAGAAATGGGAGCCTTCATGCACTGTTGGGGAGAATGTAAATTTAGGTGCAGCCGCTATGGAAACAGTATGGAGGTTCCACAAAAAATTAAAAATACAGCCACCATATGATCCAGCAATTCCACTACTGGGTAGTCTATCCAAAAAAAATGAAAACACTAATTTGAAAGAGTATATGCACCCCTGTGTTCATTGCAGCATTATTTACAAGAGCCAAGGTACAGAAACAACCCAAGTGTCCATCAGATGATGAATGGATAAAGAAGATGTGATACACACACACACACAGGAATACTACTCAGCCATAAAAAATAATGAATCTTGTCATTTGTTACAACATGAATGGACCTTGAGGGTATTATACTAAGTGAAATAAGTCAAAGAGAAAGACAAATACCACATGAATTCGCTTATATTTGGAATCTAAAAAACAAAAAACCAACCAACCAAAACAAAACCCAGACTCACAGAGAACAGATTGGCATTTGCCAGAGGGGAGGGAGATGGGGGGATTGGTGAAGGGGATTAAGAGCTACAAACTTCTAGTTATAAAACAAATAAGCCATGGGGATATAATGTATGGCATGGGGAAGCTGGTCAGTAATATGGTTTTAACTCTGTAAGGTGACAGATGGTACCTAGACTCACTGTGGTGATCATTTCACAATGTATACAAATGTTGAGTCACCATGTTGTGCACCAGACACTAATATAATACTGCATGTCAGTTATACCTCAAATAATTAAAAAAAGAAAAGAAAAGGAACTGGATCCTGGTTATGACCAGGGGTAGAACTTTTTTTTTTTTTTAAGATTTTATTTATTTGAAAGAGAGAGACAGAGAGAGACAGAGAGCGAGCACGAGCAGGGGGAGGGGCAGCAGGCTGGGAGAGGGAGAAGCAGGCTCCCCACTGAGCAGGGAGCCCAATACAAGGCTCCATGCCAGGACCCCAGGAATCATGACCTGAGCCAAAGGCAGACGCTTAACGACTGAGCCACCGAGGCGCCCTGGGGGTAGAACTTTTGTAGAAAACGTTCCAAGGAAAAGAATGCCTATGTTTTTTAGGTAAAGTGGGTAAAATATAAGCTGTGTGTCTGAATCCTCTCAAGCTCTTGAAGTTTCCCGGGCATTCTCTATCAGAGTCACTGGGAATTGCTTTCTTCTTGATCAAACCTGCCTTTCCTCCCAGAATAGCATTTGAAATAAGTAATAGATGAGTCCCGTTTCGCTCCTTTTCTGTTTCCTTTGTCCATTGGAAAATAGCATACTGGACCTGTTGGTTGTATGTGGCAGGCACTGTGCTGAGTACTGGGAGCGTCAGTTTTCCCCGCAGAGAGCCAGTGTGTCGGGCGTGTTGTGTGTTAGGCCTTGGAGAGCCAGCCGACCTCGCCGTCCTGCCCTTCCACTGAACACTTCGTTAGGGCTTACTTCCCGCCAGGCACGCTTCCGAGCACTGCCTCCCTTAATCCTCACCAGGACCCCCCGAGAAACTATTACTGTCTCCATTTTACAGATGAAGACACTGAGGCATAAAGAGGCCGTGTAGCGGACTGAGGCCACACAGGCACCAAGGGGCAGACCCCACGTCCCCCGTGGCTGCTGGGAACCCAGAGACAATCTGGAATGAGCTCTTGGAACACGGACCACCAGTAAGGAAGGCCCTGTCGCCAGGTGCCTTCCTGCGTTAGAAGGCAGGACGCAGGCAAGCTCTCCTGCGCGTTGGCCGTGCTGCCGTGGGAAGGCTCCCTGCTGCAAGAACCTGCACGGTCAATGCCGCGTGCGGGTGGCCCAGAGCTGTGTGGTTGTCCGCCAGTGACCACACCAGCACCAGTCTGATGGCAGTGACTCGGAGCATAGACGTGTCCTTGCAGCAGACCAAGGAGCCCGCTTTAATCTGTACAGCTTAGACTCTTTGGCCCCTGGCTGCCCTGCCGAGGGACCCCTCTACCAGCTGTCACACCCACACGTCCACACACAAAATACCTGTTTGAATGGTGTGAAGAAGACCGCGTCGCATCTTTATGGCATTTCCCGCAGACAGAGCACGTCGCCGCGCTACTTGATTATTCCCAGCGTGCTCCCAGTTCGCTTGCACTTGCCAAGCACTTTCTCCCTTTCCTCCCATCTTTTACTCCTCCTTTTCCCCTTCCCCTCCCTCCCTCCCAGTGTCCCCTGCCTGCTTTCCACCCATTTCTCTGACTTTCCTTCTGTGGCGTCTTCCCACGTTCCTCCTCCGCTTTCCACCGTGGGAGCGGCACTTCGCCTCCCTTTCCCAAAACGATCTCTAATTGAGTTTTGTCAGATGTCAGTTAAAGCAGCAGAGAGGAACGAACGAAGAGCCTCACCAGGGACAGGCAGCCGTGATGGAGCGTTACTGCTGTGAACGGCGGCTGCCGTTGCAGCCAAGGCAGGGGGGCGTGTTCCCGAGCCCTCAGAGCGGGGCGGCCTGCATCCCGGATCTGCAGAGAGCCCGGGGGAGCGGCCTGCGTCCACTTGGCGTCACAGGCATCACGGCCCGCGTGACTTCTTTCGCAGAGTCTTCTTCACGGGGAGCCTCTGAGAGAAAGACTCAAAGAAATGCATAAACATGAGGCCGAGAGGCAGCGAACAGGTGCTGCGGCGGGGGCAGATTGCAGGCGGCGGGCCTTTGTCCTGGTTTCTTTGTAGAACAGCAAGGAGTGGAGGCTGAGCCAGGGCAGGTCTGAGGAAATACCGGCCCCGGACCCCTTCAGCACTGGTGCCCGGCAGCTGAGCCCACGCCGAACTTTCGCAGACCTTCGGCACCAGGCTTTCGGTCCCCAATTCCGTTGTCTTGAAGTCAAAGCGTGGATCACGATGGGCAAATACATTTGCATACAAAGAGGAGGTGTTTTGTACCCTGGCGAGAATGGTAACTAAGACAAGGGGGTAAAGCTGAGGATGCTTCTAGTGCTTCTCAGCCAGGAGGAGGCAGAGCGGGACTCCAAGGGCAGTCCACCAGCGTGACCCTGCGATTGTCACAGACACTTTATCACAAATTGCACGCACACACATTTTTTCATTGAAATACGTCCTGAATTGTATTACAGGGTGTATTAGTTTCCTAGCACCACTGTCATACTAAAGTACCCCAAACTGGCTTAAAACAACACCAATTTATTCTCTCATAGTTCTGGAGGCTGGAGGTCTGAAGTCAAGGTGTCAGCACGGCCGGGCTCCCACTGAGACTCTGGACAGAGCTTTCCTTGTCCTCTAGCCCCAGCTGGCTCCCGGAGGCCCTCAGCATGGCTTGGCTTGCGGCCGCCTCGCACTGATCTCTGCCTCTGTTGTTGTGTGGAATTCTCTGTGTGTCTGTGTCTTTCCTCTTCTCCTTGTAAGGACACCCACAGTCATACTGGATTCGGAGTCACCTTAATGGCCTCATCTTACCTCAATCACATCCGCAAAGACCCTATTTCTAAAGAAGGACACATTTGCAGGTATCAGGGGTTAGGACTCCAGCCTATCTTTTGAGGGGACACATGGTAATAGAATTACATAGACTAGTGGAACTTACATACTTTTTTGTTATAAAAAAGAATTGGCAGTGGCACAATATTAGGATACCAGACGGGAAGGAGTAAAGTAGGTTTCTAGTTCTGATTCTGAGTGTGCCAAGCATTTCTGAAGGTGAACCTAACAAGTAAGCTTAAAAAGACAAATCAGTTGTGGGCTGGGCATGGAATTAAGTAAGGAAAACACTTGATTTTACTTTATAGTATGATACCAAACATTTAAGAACAACGAACCCTTTTTTGTATAAAAGAGTAAGAAGCTTGTCAGATTTTTAGTATTATAAGACATTTCTAAAAGATAGAGAAGTTGATGGGGAGCCTAGCCTGGGTGACTCATTCAGTTAAGCATCTGACTTCGGCTCAGGTCATGATCTCAGGGTCCTGGGATCGAGGCCCGTATCGGGCTCCCTGCTCCGCGGGAAGCCTGCTTCTCCCTCTCCATCTGCCTGCTTCTAAGGGCGCCTGGGTGGCTCAGTCGGTTAAGCGTCTGCCTTCAGCTCAGGTCATGATCCCAGGGTCCCGGGATCGAGCCCCGCATCGGGTTCCACACTGACAGGGGAGTCTGCTTGTCTGTCTCCCTCTCCCTCTGCGCCCATCCCCCTGCTCATGCGCTCGCTCTCTCTCTCAAATAAATCTTTTTTTAAAAAGAAAAATGGAATCTGAGACTCATGTAGCATTGCCAGACATATACCTAGGCTCCCCAATACCTGTTCTAGTTCTGGCTTGCTTGTTTCTTGAGGTGGTCAGTCATGATTTTGGAACAGTAGTGAAGGGAGGGGGGATGCCAATGAGAGGGAGTGGCTGAAAGATTCAGGGATAGGTTTTTGCAAAGATTTGTGACACAAACACCTGGAAATTAATACCATTGCAAGTTTAACCGCCTTATTTAGAACGTTTCAGGAACAAAAGGAGCATCCTTCTAGATCTTTGAAAAAATGTGTATTTGAATGGAATTCATCAGTGTTGAAACCAGAAGCATAGCTGGTTGTGTTTTTATACTTTGTGGATATTTACCCTTTCCATCCCACCATCGTTGTTTAGAAGGGTTATTTTCTTGAGATCCTCAGTTGGAAGGAAAATGCAAAGTTGGGAAATGTAACAGCCTCTACAGGCCCTGCACTAAAAGGACAGCGTGGGGCACTCGGGTGGCTCAGCCGGTTAAGTGTCCGACTCTTGATTTCAGCTCAGGTCATGACCTCGGGGTTGTGGGATCGAGCCCCACCCACGCTGGGCTCTGGGCTCAGTAGGGAGTCTGCTTTCCTTCTCCCTGTGCTTCTCCTTGCATGCTCTCCCTCAAATAAATAAAATCTTTAAAGAAAAATAAAAAAATAAAAGTGCAGTATGGATAGCAGAAGGGAATTAGTGCATGTGAGATAAGACTGACCCAAGGAGGAAGTGGAGAAGGAAACTTCCATCCCATGCCCAGCCCACAAATGATTTCTCTTTTGAGCTTACTCATGTTCCTACTTGAGAAGTGTTTGATCCACCCAGAGTTAGCACCCTAAACTTAGCTGACTCTTTCCCACTTTGGTGTTATTAATGGGTCACTGCCAACTCGCCTTTATACCAAAGTTGACTACAGTTATTCCTCAATATACATTACAGGTACATCCCTGTATGGCCTTTTTCAGAAGCACTGCAGCTTACACTTAGGCAGAATTTAATTTAAAATAACCACTTTGCTTTTCCTTGTTTCCATATGTAATGTTTGACTAATTGGAATACCCTTGTAGGTCCTTTGAGGCAAAATATAGGGAAATCACAAAATGAAATGTCTTCTCTCCAAGGAGGGAAGAACAAAGAGAGTTCTCTTGGAATATCCTGACTCTATATCCTGAGAAAATTATACTCTAGTAAAATGCTTTTGGTTCCTTAAACCTATTGCTATGGGTTGAATTGTGCCCCCTGCAGAAAAATTCGCTTTATTCCTAACCCCCATTACTTCAGAATGTGACCTAATTTGGAGATAGACTCTCTACAGAGGTAATCAAGTTAGAGTAAGGTCGTTAGGGTGGGTTCTAATCCAACATGATTGGTGTCCTTATAAGAAGGGGGAAATTTGGACACAGAGACATGCGTAGAGAGAAGAGGGAGTGAAGACACAGGGAGAAGACAGCCTCCTACAGACCATGGAGGGCCTTGGAACAGATCCTGGGAACAAGTCCTCAGAAGGAACCAAACCTGCCAACACCTTGATCTTGACTTTCAGCCTTGATCTCGAATTTCTGTTGCTTAAGTCACCCGGTCTGTGGTCCTGTGTTCTAGCAGCCCTGGGAAACGAGTACTCTTAGATGTCAAAGTTTAGGTTTTTGTAAATAATTAAGAGTCTTGATTAATGCAACTATGGTTTTAAAAAGGAGTTTTTAAGTTATTTTATTTTTCCTTTCATTGATTCCACCAGTTTCCTGGAGAAAGAAACTAAAAAGCACATGTGTCTTCCCTTCAACCCAGCAATTGCACTACTGGGTATTTATCCAAAGGTTACAAAAAGAGTGATTCGAAGGGGCTCCTGCACCCCAATGTTTATAGCAGCAATGTTCACAGTAGCCAAACTATGGAAAGAGCCCAGAAGTCCATTGACAGATGAATGGATAAAGAAGATGTGGTATATATACAATGGAATATTACTTGGCCATCAAAAAGAATGAAATCTTGCCATCTTCCATGACGTGGATGGAACTAGAGGGTGTTATGCTAAGCGAAATAAGTCAATCAGAGAAAAATACTATATGATTTCACTCACGTGGAATTTAAGAAACAAAACAGATGAACTTCTGAGGGGGAAGGAAAAATAAAATAAGATAAAAACACAGAGGGAAGCAAACCATAAGAAACTCTTAATTATAGGGAACAAACTGAGGGTTGCTGGAGGATAGGTGGGTGGGGGGGAATGGGGTACCTGGGTGATGGGCACTAAGGAGGACACTTGCTGTAATGAGCATTGGGTGTTATACTGAACTGATGAATCACTAAATTCTTCCGCTGAAACTAATAATACATATATGTTACCTAAATTGAAATTTAAATAAAAAATTAAAAAGAAAACTTGTATGTCTTAATGGTATCATTCTTTTCTTTACCAGAATTATATTGGATTGGTGATTTTCAGATTGCCTGATAACGACTGGTAACATGGCCTTCATATAATCCATTTGTGGACCACACGTACTTAACCACTGCAGTGAAAGGCTGGTTTATCCATAATGGTTTATGGCGGAGTCATGGAAAGGTGAATGTGAGAGGGGCTCAGAGCTGTTATAGGTGAGGTTAGCAACTCTCAGAAAGAAAAGTAAGTCTGAACCCAAGAGGAGCTGATTTCGACACAGAATGAGCCAGTAGGTAGATTTTGAAAGTCCTGAAGAGAATCACATTTCTTGGAAAAGCAAGGAGATAACATGGCACATTTGGTTCTCTTCCCAGGAGAGCACCCCTTCTTTCTCTCCTCTTGACCCTGGGGAAGAAGAGGGCTATTGGCTTATTTCCAGCAGGGCCCAATAGCTCTTTTTCTGTTTTCGTTCTCCAGGATCAATCCTTTAATTGTGTTTATCATCATTTTATCCTTGACTTTTCCCTGTGACTCATACTTTCCTGCTCATACTATTTGACCACGTCTGTGCCCCCAAGGATTTCTTTATTTGCCATCTGCTCTACTTTCCACACCATTTCTCCTGGGAAACAGCTTTACCCACATGGATTCCATTTCCATCTAGGTGTTGTTGATGACAGCCCTTAGGTCAACATCTCTAGCCACGACTTCTCATCCATTCTCCTGTCCTGGGTTTTTTGTGGGGTTTTTTGGGGTTTTTTGTTTTGGTTTGGTTGTTTTTTGGTTTTGTTTTGGTTTGGTTGTTTTTTTTCAGTACATAGAGAACATTTCCTCTGTGTTCTTACAAATGCCTACAATGAAATCTATCCAAAATAGAGCTCTTCCAGCTGGACTCTTCTCTCAAAATTGGCAACACCATTCCTTTCTTAGTCTCTTTGGGATGTGAACTTTTGATTTCAGTCTTTTCCCCTTTTGGTATATTTGTCACTTCATCCTGCTGATCTTTGTTTAGCAATATTTTTGGCTGTGTCCCTTTGTCTTTGGCGTATGCATGAGCTGATTCAGGGTTACCCTTCCCTCTTCCCCCTCTGGTTAATCCTGTGTGCAAGGTTAGCACACCCTATTGAAATCCGTTCTCTTTTCAAAATGGTTTATCCTCATTCAAGATTCAGCTCAGCAAATGGGAACTAGATGCTGATTGTCAATGACCAACGGCCCCTGACATCTTAACTTTGGTAAATTAAGCAATTCCTTGCCTCAGAGTGTCAGTATGAATAGTCCAACACTGAATATTTCAACTTGGATACCTTGTCAGGGCTTGTAATTCAACTTGTGGACAGCCTGTTCTGTTTTCCCATTCCCCCCCGCCCCAAGCTTTGGTTCCACTCCCCATCTTTCCTGTCACCATCATGGAACCCCACTCCTTGGAGTCTCCCAGACTTATTGGATTCTTCTCTCCTTTGCCCTTACAGCGCACCTGTCAGTGTTGTCTTACCTTTTCTTCTCTGAAAAGTCTGATGTTTCGGCTCCTTCCTTTCTATTTTCTCAGGCAGTTTCTTAGTCCAGATCCTCAGTGCCACCCCCCGCCCCCCACCCCGGACTGCTGTGACAGCCCAGATCATCTTACTCCAGACCAGTGATCTGTCCACTGTGCCACTATGCATCAGATAGGTGAAGTTTACCTCTTTAATGAGGTAAATTTAATTTATTTGAACAATTTTGAATGGTTGCATTTCTCAGATGTCATCAGAAGCAGGTGGTACAGAAACGGTACCTGACTTAGGATCACCATCATGGGTGCCCATCATCTTAGCAGGTGGTGTGCAGTTGGGTGTGCCCCATACTTTACATCTGTCACTTCTCACATGTCAGCTTCTGTTTCTCCTTGCCTGTTGTACCTGTCTCCTTGTTTGGTGCTTCTAGTCCGAGAACCTACAAAGGGAAGAAAAATGGTTAATAGCATGGATCTGAGAGTTGAGCAGACCTCAGTTCATGTCCCAGCCCTGCTCCTAGTAGCAAAGCGACCTTGGACCAATGAGGTCATCTCCCAAAACTCCATTTACTCATCTGTAAAACGGGAAAAATGCACTTCACCCCACAATTGCAGAGTGTAAGCCACTGGAGTCTGACCCGGAGAGCAAAGTCAATGCTAGTCCCTCTGCAACGTAATTGTGTGTTAGAGGACAATCAGTAAGGCCGGTGGAGGCTGAAGGTGTAAAGTGAGTGGCAGGAGCAGTAGGGCTTCACGCCAGCTTTACGGAGTATTCAAAACTTCTAGAAGATTGAAGTTATCAGAAGATGGCAATTCTGGGGCGCCTGGGTGGCTCAGTTGGTTAAGCGACTGCCTTCGGCTCAGGTCATGATCCTGGAGTCCCGGGATCGAGTCCCACATCGGGCTCCCTGCTCAGCAGGGAGTCTGCTTCTCCCTCTGACCCTCCTCCCTCTCATGCTCTCTGTCTCTCATTCTCTCTGTCTCAAATAAAAATAAATAAAATCTTTAAAAAAAAAAACTATTAAAAAAAAATAAAGAAGATGGCAATTCTGGATAAGTAGGCTGTTAGTGCCATGGTTGCTTATTGGTGTAGCATTTGGTATTGTATTGCTACTATGTAAATACTTCTACATTGTTGTCTCTAAGCAAAGCCTAAACTTCTTGAGGGCATAGGCCATAGGGCTAGCTGCGCCCAGCAATTTGCTTACGTGGGTTAGCAGGATCTGGGACAGTGTCCTTCTGCCTTTCAAAAGATACCCCATTTTTCTAACCTCAGCTCAAGTCTTAGCTCCTCTAAGCTCCTGTCATGTTTACTTTGGCGAGTTGCTTATGTTGCTTAGAATTGCTGGTTGTTCTTTTTAATTTGCAATGAACTTGGCAACCCCCATGGGATTTTAAGCTCCTTTAGGGCGGTGCCAATGTGTTAGATGTCTTTGTGTTTCCTTTTGTGCCCAACCCAAGTCTTTTTTATATAGAGGACCCTTAATGGAATCAGTAGTATTGTTATTGTCATAATTGACGAAAGAATTCTGCAGAGTTTTGGTTGATCCCAAACTGTGCTCTGATGGAATACATTATATATTTAACATTACACAACTAGTGGATAAACAGACTTTGATTGAAAATGGTATAAAAGCCCCAGAGACATTTAGTATACACTATTTTGGAAATGTATCATTTAAAATTGGCTAATCTGAAATTATCTTTGCCCTACTTGTGAAATATAAACTTGATAAGCAGGATGACTATCATTAAAATTTTATGAATATAGTTTTGCATGTCCATGAAGACATTTTTTTTCGAGTATTTTTCAACCCCTGAGGCATCAAATTATCATGTTATACAGGGTAATCAAGAGCTTTGCAGGTTAACCCTTTTCTAGATGTTTAAAAATGTCCATTCAGGTGGATATTTCTAACATTCATACATTTTTGACATTCCTTTTGATGTATTCTACAACTTTATAATATCATATTGAGTAATGTGATCTCTAAGACAGATATGGCATCCCGTTGGGTATGGGACTTAATCCTTCGAGTTCCTGATTATTCCTTTTTTTTTTTTAATTTTTTTTTTTTTTAAGATTTTATTTATTTATTTGAGAGAGAGAGAATGAGAGGCAGAGAGCATGAGAAGGAGGAAGGTCAGAGGGAGAAGCAGACTCCCTGCTGAGCAGGGAGCCCGATGTGGGACTCGATCCCGGGACTCCAGGATCATGACCTGAGCCAAAGGCAGTCGCTTAACCAACTGAGCCACCCAGGCGCCCTCCTGATTGTTTCTATCAAATACTCATTATTCAGCAGAAGCGTGTGTCAGAGGATTTTGGGAAGTGGGGAAATTTGTACCTCTTTAACACTAAGGTGCTCACAATTGTGTTCTCTTTAACAATGTAACTGGATTCTGCATGGCAATCTATTTCACATCTGCCAAACCACAATTAAACTTTATCCACTGCTGGAAATGGTGCCATTATTTTACTTATAATTCCCTCTCTCAAGCTTTGGTAGAATTCAGTGAAGTTCAGTTCAGTGTAATTTCTTTTTAAATCATAGTTGAACCCTCACTCAGCTCCGTGGTTTCACCAGAGTCTGATCTTCCAGTAGATAATTTTGGGGTGGTGAAATGGAAAGGAAATGTACTCAGATGTGAAGCAACTTTTCAGTTCATCTAGTTGTGAAATATAAAATTATGAAGAAACTAAGCAAATAAGGGGGGGGGGGAGAGGACTAAATGAGCCAGTCCTTTAATAAGTGACATTAAAAAAAAAATCTTATGAGTTAAGACTTAAGGAAAATCATAAAGATTTTTGGCTATTCTTATTTTTAGGTGGAAAATACTATTCTTAACCCTAGAAAACTGAATTTCTCATTAAACCATTAAGACAGAGGCAAAGAGGCACGTAGAATTACCTTGATTTGAACTTTTTTTTTTTTTAAGATTTTATTTATTCACTCATGAGAGACAGAGAGAGAGGCAGAGGGAGAAGCAGGCTCCCAAGGAGCAGGGAGCCCGATGTGGGACTCGATCCCAGGACCCTGGGCTCATGACCTGAGCCGAAGGCAGACGCTTAACCATCTGAGCCACCCAGGCGCCCTTGATTTGAACTTCTAAAATCAGGGTTTGATTTTTCCACTTATCTTAGGAACCTAAACCCATCACTTGACTTCCTAGCTTTCAAAGTAGGACCCTTGCGAGAATGAATTGGAAAGGGTAACTCTGGACTGTCCCAGACAGAGTCTGGTGTTTGCTCACCCCGTCCATAAAACATCCAGCTCAGAGCCTAGTACGTACTTAGGTGATCAAGATTTTAAAATCTGGAGAACCATGATAACCCTGAGGAATGGTGTTTGAGTCTGAGGCAGCAGGCGTGGTGAAGGGCATTTCTAGCCATGCACATCTCCTCTCTGATCCTGGGCATCCATCACCAGAGGTAGCCAGTGATGATTTCCACAATTTTATGACCCTTGGCTGTCATCCCAATAACAAATAAGTCATAAGCCATCCTCTTTCCATCTGTAAAATTCCACTTCTGCACCCTGGCCTTTCTACCAAAATGTTTTTGAAACAGTGAAAATAGAAAAAAGAGCCACTTCTCTTTTATGTAACCTCAGCGTATTTCCTCTACTGCCACCCAGCCCTCTCCTCCCCAAGTACTTGAGGATTGAGGAATGAGGAGCAAACTAGGTAGCAAAGGACAAAGGGGAATGCTTATTTGTTTGGCCTCCAGTGGTTAAGTTACTAAAAGTCAAGGGATTGGTTATTTCTATATTGTATACAACATCTAAAACAATATGAATATTTAATACTGATAACTATGGGAAAAAACATTTTCAGTGTTATTGCAGAATTGGGGGGAGGTTGACTTGAACAAAAAGAGGAATAGGAAAAAACAGGTAGTGTAGATTCTGAATAAGCAAGCCAAAATAGTCTCATCAGGCAGAAGGATGTATATGGAGATATCATTTTGCATAGGTAGATATTGGAATTCAGGATCCAAACAAGAAGGGAAGCCTCTGTCAGATCTACGGGATCAGGGTGAAGGTGGGGTTCAGAGTGTGTGTCTGGTGTCAGGCTGAGGCTGCTTGTGGGAAGTCAGAGCACGTCCAGGCTGAAGTACAAACAGAACGTGAGCACTGACACCAGGACAGGAGCTGCCTAGCCCCTGCCTTGGTTTTTTAAAAAGTCTGGGTTTGGGTGGGAAAATAGTGGCAGGTTTTTCTTTACTCTCCAGAGGAAGGCCAGGTTCCATAGGTGCCTATGACTGGTCATTGCTCTGTAGCCAGAGAACTAAGCTCTCAGGGAGGCCTGGCCAGTTAGAGGGCTTTATTCCGTCAACTGAATGCCTACCATGGATAATAAACTTGATTTAATACTGGGGAAAACACGAATATGAAGTATAAACTGTAGCTCTTGGACCCAAAATATAGCCTGGTTATGGAAACGTGACCTAAATGTGTAAAAAGTGAAATAGCACAAAAGATAAGAAATTCAGTTCAACAAGACAAAAGAGATTTTGCAAGTCAAAAGTGCAATTTGTGGCCAAATGAATAGTACATATGGTAAGTGCCATTGGGAAAGAGATGTGGGAATGATCAGTGTGGGTTAGAGAGGTCTGGGAAGAGGAGGGATCTGAATTGTCTTGTCTTTGAATAAATTGAGAGAAAAGGTGAAGGCGTGCCAGATGAGGGGATGGTGTAAGAGTGTGGAGGCAGGGCATGTAAGAGACATTCTAGAAACAGTAAGTAGAACAGCTTAATTCAAGTTGGAGGTTGAGGACAGTTACTAGTTGGTGATGAAGCCAACAACGTAATTGAAATCGAACATGATGATGTTAAGTGAAAGAGCCCTCCACCTTATCATGTAGACACTAAGGAGTCATTGAAAGTTTTTGAACAGGGTGCCTGGGTGGCACAGTTCGTTGAGCATTCAACTCGGTTTTGGCTCAGGTCGTGATCTCAGGGTTGTGAGATTGACTCCCACGTCTGGCTCCACACTCACTTTGGAGTCTGCTTAAGACTCTCTCTACCCCTTACCACACACACTCACTCTCTGTCTCTGTCTCTAAAATAAGTAAATCTTTTAAAAAAAAGAAAAAGAACATGTTTTTGGACAGAGGAGTAACATGCTTAGAAATGTTCTAGGAAGATTAATCTGGCTGCTGAATATGGACAAATTAGAGGGAAAAAAAAAAGACTGCTCAGGTAGACCAGATGTTTGTGTTTGGTCCAGTCCTACTAGACAATGCTTTAACTATGGAAGCGGCAGCAAGAACAGAAATAAAGAGATGGATACAAAAGACATTTTGAAAGAAGGAGAAATTACTAAGACTTAGCACCTTCTTGTCCTTGGATAAAAGAAGAATCATCAAAGATAAATCCACATTTTTGGAACCAAGTGACTAGAAGAATATTCTATGAACAGAAAGGGGGATGCTAGAAAGGGGTACAAGATGGTTAAATTTTTAGGAAAAGATAAGGGAGTTCAGCTTTGGAAGATAGTCTTTGATGTAGCGGGAGGCAGAAATATATTCATGGAAGGTAAGAGGGAGAGCCTGGCCTGTCATGAAGGCGGGAGTCGCCTGCATAGACATGACAGCTCAAACTGTTTGAATGATTGTCTTCCAGAGAGAACAGAGTCAAAATGTTGGAAATGCCAACATTTTAAAGGAGGAAGAGGAAAAGGAACCACCGAGGCACACAGTGTGCAATCAAACACTGGAGGAGGAGATTACAGATTCTCATAAGCACAGATAAGAGCATCAAGAAGGAAGTTGTGGTCAGCATATCAGATGTTGCAGGGAGGTCAGGGGGAATAGGGGCTGAAAAAGTCCCTTGGGTTGGGCAATTAGGAAGTCGTTTACCTTTAAGAACACATAACTGTAGTGTGTGGTTGTGCTGGGGCAGGGGCCGTGGATTAAGGAATGAGTCTTGAAGAAAAGGGAGCATAAACCACTGATTACAGGTGAGAAGAAGAAGAAAGTTAAAGGGGAGGAGTATGGCTGTTCCTCCTCTTGGCTTTTAAGTTGGGAGTGTGTGTATTCCGCACACACATGAAGGCAGAAGAAAAAGATTAAGTCATTGATTCGCTCGGCAAAACTTTATTAAGTACCTAGTAAGGACTTGGATCTAATTAACAGGCAGAAATTGAAAGCTGTAAGAGAAGGAGAAGACAGTGGAAGGAACCAGAGAGGAGGAATCATGAGAATGGGAGGAAATTTGGTGTTGGAAAGGAGAGACACAGCTTCCTCTGAGACCGGAGAGAAGGAAGAAAGGATGGGGGGTGGACGTAGAGTCAGGAGTGTTCTGAAATGAAGAGAATAAAGGTAGAAAGTACGGTTGCTGACTTTGGGCTCCTGGACAAAGTGGAAGGTATCTGCTGGGAGAGAAAGGGTGGCCAGGGTGACGGGACCAGGTGGGAAGGAAAAGGTTAAATGACCACTCTAGGTAAGGCGAAGGGGTCAGAGACATGAACACGAGGACAGCTAGACACCAGTGGAGCTTGATGAAAACCCCGCTGTCCTTGTGCTTCTATGAGAAATGTTCATCAGCTGCAGTTAGATGATGAGCAGTGTTTGTTTCTACTTTCACCTTTAAGAACTTGCCTTTCTCATTGTCTTATTTTTTCTTGATAGTTTCCTATGAATTTTTGCTTCTAGAATCACCATAATTGTAAATTGTACAACTATTCCAGAGTTATGGTCTTCTAGATTCCTGTGGTTATCTCAATTTGGCTGAGATGTTGGCATGAAATAATAGTACTTTCTAGATAAACACATTGATAGATGAACTTAACAGGAAAAGTTAGTGAGTGGAGCCCATGAATGATGCTACCTACTCCTCCCCCAAGATAAATAAATGTTTTAATGATATAAAACATATAAAATAAATGATAAAATATTTTATTTAGGCCATCTAAATGAAAATATCAGACTGACTGCTGATCTCCTCAGCCCTACAGAATTCATTTAAGATGACTGAGATCCCAGGGGGTAATTATGGTTCATCCAGAAGCTAGCAGTCGTGAGTGGCTCCATGATTGGACTTATGTGGGAAGATGTTTCTTTAAACAAGCTAATCTGGGGTCTGTGACAAGGAGCAGTAGACCGTTGGGACAACTTAGTATGTAACAGTTAACTGGCCCACCTGATACGGTCCTCAGTTTTAGTAGGATTGCAACGCAGTGAGAATTATGGAATCTGTTTCTATCACAAACAATGTTTACTAAAAAAATAAGTAATGAACAAAGTTCTGATATGCTCATTCTGTATCTGAATCTTGATTGTATTCCCTACTGACTCTACAACTCTTCCACGCTCCTAATGGTGGCAGGCGGAACAGTCCAGAACCTCCTTGGCCTCCCAAACCGAGTGGCCAGAATGTGCTTCCGGGGTAGGGGGAGGGAGGGAAAAGATTCACTTTCCCCACCTTGCTTTGAAGTGGAAGGAAAGTATTGTATAGGACCCAAGCCGCTGGTCAGAACTGAGATGAATCTGCTGAATTCATTCATTTAATTTAATTCACTCCTTTTTCTTGTAGGTATGGCCTCACATGTGCAAGTCTTCTCCCCTCACACCCTTCAATCAAGTGCCTTCTGTAGTGTGAAGAAACTGAAAGTAGAGCCGCGTTCCACCTGGGACATGACTGGGTACGGCTCCCACAGCAAAGTGTATAGCCAGAGCAAGAACATACCACCTTCTCAGCCAGCCGCTACAACCGTCAGCACCTCCTTGCCAATCCCAAACCCAAGCCTACCTTACGAGCAGACCATCATCTTCCCAGGAAGCACCGGGCACATAGTTGTAACATCCGCAAGTAGCACTTCTGTCCCTGGGCAAGTCCTCGGCGGACCACATAACCTAATGCGTCGAAGCACTGTGAGCCTTCTTGATACCTACCAAAAATGTGGACTCAAGCGTAAGAGTGAGGAGATTGAGAACACGAGCAGCGTGCAGATCATCGAAGAGCATCCACCCATGATTCAGACCAATGCGAGTGGGGCCACTGTAGCCACTGCCACCACATCGACTGCCACCTCCAAAAACAGTGGTTCCAACAGCGAAGGTGATTACCAGCTGGTCCAGCATGAGGTGCTGTGCTCCATGACCAACACTTACGAAGTTTTAGAATTCCTGGGCCGAGGGACGTTTGGGCAAGTGGTCAAGTGCTGGAAGCGGGGCACCAATGAAATCGTGGCCATCAAAATCCTGAAGAACCACCCATCGTATGCCCGGCAGGGTCAGATCGAGGTGAGCATCCTGGCCCGCTTGAGCACAGAGAGTGCCGACGACTACAACTTTGTCCGCGCCTACGAGTGCTTCCAGCACAAGAACCACACGTGCTTGGTGTTTGAGATGTTGGAGCAGAACCTCTATGACTTTCTGAAGCAGAACAAGTTTAGCCCCTTGCCCCTCAAATACATTCGCCCAGTCCTCCAGCAGGTAGCCACAGCCCTGATGAAACTGAAAAGCCTAGGTCTCATCCATGCCGACCTCAAACCAGAAAACATCATGCTGGTAGATCCTTCTAGACAGCCGTACAGAGTAAAGGTCATCGACTTCGGCTCGGCCAGTCACGTGTCCAAGGCTGTGTGTTCCACCTACTTGCAGTCCAGATATTACAGGTAAGACCGCTTGCCCCGACCCAGGAGATGCCGAGTGCCCCCCTGGCGTTCACAGAGAGTGTGCAGCGGGGGTCACTGGGAGGGCGGGGGGGGTAGGTAAAATTACTCGCCTCCAGTTGTTGCCCTCAAGTAACTGACCATAGTTTGGTCAGAAAATTAGGACAGGCGCATGGAAGTGATGGTTAGAAGCCACGTGAGAATGGAGCCAAGTAAGCTGCTCGGCAGAGGTGTTCAGATTCTGAAGGGATTCCTGGAGCCTGGGATGAAGGGCCTGGTGGGGGTGGTTAGGTCCTGGCGGATGGGGAGGACCCAGACATGGGCAGGGCATGGGGCGGGGAGGGAGAGGGGAGTGCATTATTGAGGTCACGGCCGCAGGAACTCACAAGACTTGCTCAGGAGACAAGGAGGACACCCGCCTGTGAGGCCATAACAGGGGATCTGTAGGTGATGTGATTCAGATACGATTGAAAGGATAGGTGGGGGGGTTGGGGTCTTAAATACCCAACTAAGGGGAAGGGGTTGCAGCTGTATCCTTAAACACGGAGCAAGCACTGAGGCATTGGAACAGGTAGCAGGGTGGTGAGGGAAGCACTCGGGTCGTGTCACTGCGGTCCACTGGCCCAGCAACCCTGAGGCTGGCGCCCCCATCCCTGAGCGATCTGAGCCCAGGTCGTGCCCCTGCCCACTCCTCATCCAGCGGGGCCCTGCTGTGTCTCTGCCGCTGCCCATCCCCCCCATCTCCTGAGCTACAGCAGCTCTTCTAGGCTCTTCTCCTGTCCTTCCCCAGCGTTCCCTTCCCCCTTCGTCCAGCAGCTAAGGAGGAGCCTCCTCCACCGCCCTGCCTCCCTGCCTCCCTGCCTCCCTGCCTCCCTGCCAGATTCAGGAGGGAAGGATCTACCACTCACTTGCAGTCTGCTGTCGGTCCCCCTGCTCTGGAGCCACGCTCAGAGGGAAGCCAGGAGCCCGGTGCTGTGGCCGCGGAGGAGGGGGGGCCTGGGCTTGGAGCCTGCAGGGGAGGGCCCTGCCTGAACCCCGAGGGAAGGGTTGAAGGAGGAGGGTGTGCAGGGGTGAGACAGCAAGCACGTGTTCTCTTTAGGAAGTGTCTTCTTTGAAAGGCAGCTCTGGTTGGTGTCATTGCGGGTCACCTTCACAGGTCCCGGAAGGAGTAGCTGGTGCTCAGGCTTTTAATACTCAGTTACCCGAAATTGCTGCTTAGCGAGCAGATACCGGTTTTATTCGCCTTCAGTGGAAATTGAGCTTGGTGACTTGTAAAGAGACTTTTAAAAACTGTTCGAAAGGCAATGCATATTGAGAGTAAAACTTGATGGATCAAGTAAGTCGGTTTTGGGATTCTTTATGTACTCACGTCTTCTCGCCTTCTTGTGCCCACATGACACTTCCCACCCCCCTCCCACCAGGATGGTCTCTGCCCTTGGTGCCTGGGACCCAGCTCAGGGAGTCTGGTGGGTGTGGAAGGCTTGTTTGCAGATAGTCTCGGTGCTCTGCTTAGCTGTCCTCTCCCCGTCTTCTACCTCTGGCCCCTGCACCCCCATTTCCCTCGGAAGGCCCTCCCTCTGGGTACATTATCCCCTTTCTTTAACCCTTAGGTGACTGCTGCCTAAAATTCTGGGCAGGCAAACCTCTTCCTCCTCGTGGTCACCTTGGCCAAAAAGATGAGTGTCCTTTGGGTCTTTATGGTGGGCCTCCGTGCCCAGCTCTGGTTTCAAGGACACAGCCCACATGAAAGCCAGCCCAGCTTTTCTGCCTCAGGTGATGCTTCCTCTTGACATTGGTCCCCACGTTCCATGCCCTCCCCAGGCCTCATCTGAACCCCAGAGTGGTTTGCTAGCATAGCGAGCAGTGCAGGTGCTTGAGGACAGTCTTCGGCTCTGTGTGTGTTAGTCCTAGCTATCTGTGAGGGACAGCCAACTCCAGGCCACGATTTTCAAGTTGATTTTCTCAATTCCTTTGCCTCTTATGGGGGCCGGGGGCTGAGGGCAGGAAAAAACTCTATAATTGTCCATTGTTGATCTGAGAAGGAAGACATTTTCAGCCACATCTTGAGAGAACATGTCTTGTGTTTGAGCTGTGCATCTAAGGAGGTTCCACACTTTGGATCTGTCCTTCCATAGGGCCTGGTCCTCCTGGGGCCCCTATGTCTGTGTTGGGTGATTATCCCCTGTGACCTCTCACTTTCAAAGGGGAGGACACTCACATGTCCCTACTTATTTGAAATGGGATAGTATTAAATACCTTACCTTATTCTCTTCCCTGACAAGTGACATGGAAACAAGATGACATAGAGAGATGTTTCTGTCCTCGGCCTGAGGTACATGGAAGGATGGGTGGTGTCACAGGGAGGGAACTCCAGGATTTGGTTGGCCAAGGTTGGGGGCATATCACTGTAGAGGCAAGCCTGACAGTGTGTTTTTCAGGAAACAAAGGCTTCTTCTTTAGATTTTTACATCTGATGCATGAGTATCCCCTTCCTACTTGACCTTCCAACTTGAAGGTCTGTTAACATAGTTAACTGCCAAATCACACTGTTTCTCAACTGTATTGTGCATAAGAATCACCAGGAGACCTTGTTAAGAACACATTTCCACCAAGGTCTTGCCCCAGACCCACCAAATCAGAACTTCCAGAGAAGTGCCCCCCAAGAAAGTCTCCACCGTGCACACACACACACACACACATACAGAGTTCACTGCAGGGAATTGGATGTGAACTTGTGCAGGGTGGTCTTCGGCCCACTCTGAGAACGCTGCTGGGGAGAAAGAGATTTCCTTAATGGTGTTACCTTTCACGTGCTCACACCCCAAGAAATGGAGTTGTGGGTAATCCTCTTTACTCCCGTTACCTCACCTTGGAAGTCCCTGCCATTTCCCTATGAGATTCTACACTGATGCCAGTTTTTGTGGGGGGTTTTGGGGGTTTTTTTGTTTTTGGTTTTTTTTTTGTTTGTTTCAGTTGAGGGAGAGCCAGCAGTAAATTGATGTGGGGGTATTTCCACTATTGGCGAGACCAGGAAACTAAAAACAAGACCAAATATTAAGCTCTACTCTCCAGAAAAACAAACAAAAAGACACAGCATTCAGGCAAAAGATAGTCAGTGATTAAAATGTGTAGAGTTTTTTGTTTCTGCTCTGGGCTATTCAAAATACTCTGTCTAGACTTAATTTGGAACACTTAAGACCATTACTAAGACCTCAAAAAAATGGGGATAAAAATTTAGGACATAAAAAATGTCCAGTAATCTCCTTCTTCAGAATAATCTAACCTTTTTTTTTTTTTTTGTCTGATTCTTTTGGTTGCAGAGATTATCTTCAGGTTGGTTACATGGTTGTTTGAGGTAGGGCAGAGATGTATTTTAATTCAGTTCAATTCATCAGGTGTTCACCAGGAGCCTACTGTGTGTCCTGTGTGGGTAGATCTCCTAAAGGGAAGGAGGTAAAGGAAGATCTCTAATCTTGAGGAGTTTATGGTCTCTCTGAAGCGATCGAAGGACACCAATAAATCGCCTAGAGTAGGATTCTGGTGTTTTGATAGCACAAATGTTTGATCACTCGGTAGATATTCATTGAGCCTGGAGGGGAGCAAATCATGAGAAAAACCAGTTACAGAAATTCAGAGTCAATGAAAGATTTTGCCAGACGGGTTAATAGGGAAGATTTATAGAGCAGGAGCTGTATGGAAGGCATCTTGAGGTGGGTCATCCAGGAGATGAGAGATGGGGGTGAGGGAGCCTGGGAGCCCCTGTGATTGGCACAAATAAGGGAAGATGGTGACGTCTGGAAGGAGTCGAAGGCTTGGGTTGGGAAGTAAGGGTTAGGGGAGTGAGGTCTGATAGGGGAGAATATTAATGAAGGCATCAGGGTTTGGATTTAAGAACAGAGTAATTGGGCGCCTGGGTGGCTCAGTTGGTTAAGCGACCGCCTTCGGCTCAGGTCATGATCCTGGAGTCCCGGGATCGAGTCCCGCATCGGGCTCCCTGCTCAGCTGGGGGTCTGCTTCTCCCTCTGCCCTCTTCCCTCTCGTGCTCTCTGTCTCTCATTCTCTCTCTCAGATAAATAAATAAAAAATCTTAAAAAAAAAAAAAAGAACAGTAATTTAATGAAGTTAAGGATGTTAATGAATTAAGCGATTGGGATGACGACAAAAAAAAAAAGGTTGGGGGGAACCCAGAGGCTAGGAGACCGTAGTAGTTGTTCAGGAATAAAGGGAAGAGGCCCTGGATTATAATGCCTACCCCAACAGTAGAAATGTGAACACTTTTAGTGCTTTTAACTTCCCAGGTACTGTGACTACATCATTGGCCCAGAGGGGATAGTTTTCTGTTTATTGACTGTGCTTTCTCTAAGGCACAATTCTGAAGCTCTGCTCTCTCTGGAACCTGGTGTTAGATCCCCCCACTGCTACCAAGTGATGGGCTCTGGAAGGAGAGTTGGGAGACTTCGCCCCAGTCCTGGCCTTCTGTGTCCCCAGCTGACCGTGTTCCACTGAGTCATTGGGAGAACGTCAGTGTGAGCCATCCACATTCCTGAGTCTGGACCCCATTATGACCAGGGCCTGCGTTCGGTCGTGTGGTTGCTCAGAGTTGGTGGTTCGGTGTATGGTTACGGGACTATTTTTTCTCCTGTGGGTTGAGCTTGGCCTCCTTACCCCATCAGTAGGGGACAGGGGGCCTGGCACATTCCAAAGCGCCGTATTCTGCATCACTTCAGAAAAGGGGCACAGCTTCTAAAGCCATAAATATAAGTAGTTTCAAAAATGGCATAACTTGTGCAGATAATCAAGTATAAAGGGTGCCTGACTGGAAATGAGGTTTGACTGAGAAATGAATCGCATTGCAGGCATTAGCTTTTTAAATTGATTCTACCTTTATTACTAGCAGATAGATACAACCGGAAAAGGCTGTAGTTTACACCTTGAGGATATTAAGTGAAATATTCAACCCATTGACAAGCTCATCCACCCAGGGAGACGGTTATAAATATGTGAAAGTTTTCAGGGTTGCAGCTTTTCTGAGAAGTAACCAGTAAGTTACTTGGCTGTTAGGTTATCTCCAGTTTCACTTTACTCGGCTCTAGGACCTTGAACTGTATGGAGATGAATTTTTTTTTTTTTTTAAGATTTTATTTATTTATTTGTCAGAGAGAGAGGGGGAGACAGAGAGCAAGTGCAAGCAGGGGGAGCGGCAGGCAGAGGGAGAAAGCAGGCTCCCCATGTAGCAAGGAGCCTGATGTGGGACTCGATCCCAGGACGCTGGGATCATGACCTGAGCGAAGGCAGCCACTTAACCGACTGAGCCACTCAGGCGTCCCTGGAGATAAATTTGAAATTAAAATTTTCTTTAGTGGGAAGCTTTGTGTGTGCTTGAGTGTATCTGCCCAAGGGCCCCCTTCCCTCCTACACACACACACACACACACACACACACACACGTATGCAAGTACTCACGCACAAACTCAGTACCACAGCATAAGCCTGTGCATGGCATATGCAGACCTGGGTGTATGCCGGCCAGCACCTTGGTGACAGAAGCCAATACTAAGCCCTAGCAGGGATGCTGATGTGCATGGGTGTGTCCACCACAGCACCACATGGAAGGAGACACACAGACACATGCCACAGTCATGCACGTACACACAAGGACACACACGCACACCACAGACTACAGGAGCAAACCTGAGCAACCCCAGAGGTTGAGGACCCCGGTGCGGAAGCTGTGTTAATGCCCTGGAAATGGCCCAGTTTTCTGCCTTGCAGCAGGGATACTGACTACATGTCCCCAGACCTGAGGACAGTGGGACTGGAACCATGTTGGGGCTCAAGGGATAAACCAGTTGTTTCCAAAGTGTAGTCCAAGGATCCTCCTGCTGCAGAACCACGCAGGTGCCTCTCAAAAACGGAGAATCCTGGGTTGCAAAACAAATCTAATGAGCAGGCTCTCTGGCAGTGGGGCAAGGTGACATACATTTAAATACTCTTTACTCATTACATACTCTATAGCTAATTCTGTTAAAACTACTTTATTGAGGTATGATTGGCATACAGAAAGCTGTATGTATGTAATGTGTACAACCTGATGGGTTTGAAGATAAGTATACACCATGAAACCATCACCACAATCTATGCCATAAACACATCCATCACCTCCAGAAGTTTCCTCTCACCCTCTTTATTCATCATCGTCATCATGATTTTATTCTTTGAGAACTGTTGCTCTAGATGGCGGGGCTTCCAGAATATGTCACCTCCCTCCCCTCCCCCTTCCACGGGTGTACCACACGCCCTGTCAAGATGGGAGAAGCAGGACTGCTGGTGACAGCCTGGCTTTGAGCTATGGATCATTCACCTGAGCGGCTCATAGCCCCTCTGTGGGGCCCAGTCGGTGCCTGGCTTGTGGTCAGACCCTTTATGCCCCAGTGGTGTTGACAGTGAAGATCCAAAAATAGTTGGTGAGATAGGAGAGGGTGTGTGTGTTGGTGAACCGGGAAGCGGGTAGTTAGGAGGAGGTGGGCTTGTTGGGGGGGCGCAGAAAGCAGATGAGCAGCAGAGATGACAATACACGTCACTCTTTGCGTGATTTCCGGTAGATGTAGCACTTTCTGCCAGGTGGTGACTGGGCTCTCCCTGCAGCCACAGCTGGGTTTGGAGCTATCATCCCGATTTATGCATCGAACAAGTAATTGTTTGAATTCCGAAGATGTGCCAGACACTGTGCTTTGTGCTGAGGTTTCAAGAAATGAGTAGGAGGAGTGCCCTCAACGATGCAGTTCTGCCCCTAAGTCTGCAATGGAATGAGCTGTCCTTGGGGAGCCATTGGTTGGGTGTGCCAGGCTCTGCTGTCCTCATCTGCCCAGTGTAGACATCTCTCATTAAACCGAGAAGGGAAAGTGTGCAAGACAAGCCTGGAGTCTCTTTTCTGCCTTGGCCCTGTCGGCGTAAAGCCTGATGGAGGGTCAGGGCTCTTGGTCTTGGGTATTGGGCTGTGGCCCTCATTCCCAGGCAGAGATGGAGATGATGGCATTGTGGAAATGAAGGTCTCAGGTTGGGTGTCCCGAAAGCCGAGCCTGAGACAGGGCTTGGGTGCAGAGAGTCCTTCTGGGAGATCTCAGAAAACAGGAGCAAGGGAATGGGGAAGTGATACCAGAATTAGGGAGCTGCCCCATTCTACCTCCAAGGGGTCCACTGAAGGTCTTTGGGATTGGGCCCCAGAAGGGTAGAAGGCTGGGGCTCCAGTTCCGCCGAGGTTGAGGGTCGTGAGCCTTTGTGTGGGCCAAGCTGGTATGAAGATTGGGTGGGCTGGGGCAGACCAAGAGAGGCTGAAGTAGAAAAGCAAGGTGACGTGCACAGCGAGGTCCGCCATGGTGGTGGCTGAAATCAGAGGGAAAGTGACACGTGCCCCGAAAGGCCCCAAGGTGTGTGCTACAGCACTCTGCCCAGACACCTGTGTGCTGGTGTCCAGAAGTTTCCTCCCACCCTCTTTATTCATCATCATCATCATGATTTTATTCTTTGAGAACTGTTGCTCTAGATGGCGGGGCTTCCAGAATATGTCCTCTCCCTCCCCACCCGCCACTTACATGTGACGTCTTTTTAAATGGAAAGAGAAGGGGAATCTGGGTGGCTCAGTCGTTAAGCATCTGCCTTCAGCTCAGGTCATGGTCCCAGGGTCCTGGGATCGAGCCCCGCATCGGGTTCCCTGCTCTGCGGGGAGCCTGCTTCTCCCTCTCCCACTCCCCCTGCTTGTGTTCCCTCTCTCACTGTGTCTCTCTCTGTCAAATAAATAAAATCTTTAAAAATAAATGGAAAGAGAATAAAAGGGAAATGTCTTTTCAGGCGAATTTAAGGACTGTATAGGTTAAGAATTCAGAATTGAACTCTAAACTTGGGTTGTTCGGAAGTTGAAGATCTGACATAAAATAGCTAAAATTAATTAAAAAACAAACTAACTAAAATTCATGAATCTGGCCTCCACCTTCTGTAGCTGGCTAGGTGCCGGCCAGAGGTGGGAGATGGGCTGGGCTCTGGGAGAGAATACCCAGGCAGGGGTGGGGCCTGAGGGCCTGAAGTAGGAGCTTGTCGGAGAAACAGTGGAGGGACGTGGTAGGAGCTACTTTTCTCCTGCGTTCTCCGCGCACGCTCAGGAGGGGTGCCGGCCCCTTTCCCTGTGGCTCCTCTGTTGAATGAGTGAATGAATGAATGGCATCATGGCCCAGTGCACACTGCCACATGACAGATACCCTCATGTGCCCGGTTTCTTGTGGCCTTTCACTGGTCACCTAAACCCTGGGCCCACGGCGTCCGGCATCTCCGAACCCCGGATCCTTCGGGACCCCAGTAGCAGCCCTTTGGGAGTATCCACATCTCCCCAGAAACATTCATTCCTATCCTTCCTTCCCACCTGTGAGATTTCAAATTCAAACCTGAAGACAGCTGACTCGGCTTTTAACAGATTAGTTCCCTGAAATCAGCCAATATCTGTCATGTCCCATTATAACTGCAGAAAATGAGAAGTGACGCCCCCAGCCTGGAGCAGGGGCCACACGCAGCATGCCCTGACTGGAGGGTGTGAGACGGTGCCGGCTTCTGGGCCTCTAACCTCTTACCTGCCTCTCTGTCTGGGGGCCTTTACACACCTGTGACGCAGGACTCCCTTAACTTTGTCTTCGGACCTGTGAGCTGAGGAACAAAGATTTCCTGTGGAGAGGGGGGCGGCTCGTGCACTGCTCCCCATGGGCTCGGCACCTGCGAAGCTCTCCGTAAATGTGAGCTGCTCATATTTCCTTGTCATTATTCTTCTCATCGTTACCGTATGCGGCAACAGACCTGGCTCTGAATTCCAGCTCTGCTGCCTTAGAGCTGTGTGACTTTAGGCAAGTTCCCACACCTCTCTGAGCCTCCTTGTCCTCGGTCGGCTCTTACAAGGGAAAAATTGCAGCACCTGAGGAAGCTGTTACAAGGACTCGATGAGGGAGCAGTGTGCGTCTGACTCACCTGTGTGTACCTTGCCTGGCGCAGGGCGCCTCTGTCCTTACCATTGTGCTTTTTCCCTTGGGCTCCCTTCACAGTTATGTGCCTCTAGTTTAGCATTTATTTAATTTGGTCTGTGTATCATTAGCTATCAACATCCCCAGTATTCCCAAGCTTCTGGGGATCAGGCACCGTTTCTTTTTCACCTCTGTGGACATGGGGGCCCAGCACGGCACTTTACCTTCAGTCCGTGCAAGGGGCTGCATGCTGGGAGTGTGTTTGGTGGGTTTCCTCTGGCGTCAGGAAGGGACAATGTCCAGCTCCACGGTGAGGGGGGGGGTCAGTATTTGAAGAGAGGAGCGACATGTCCCCCCTCCGCCCCCAAGTCGGGAGCGAGAGGTGGCAGAACTGTGTTGGTGTGGCGAGAAAGGCAGGGGGCGCTGTTCCTGACTTGAGGGCCCGGGCTCTTGCCCTCCCGCTGCTTTGGTGACCCCGAGGACGGCTGCGAGGTCCTGCACTCACCGGGCTGGACACAGAAGCCCCAGAGAGTGAGGGATGGCACACTGGAAGCCTCATGAAGTTAGATTGCATTCGACACCTGCCGTGACTTCCTGCATCCCCTCCCCATCTCTGCCCACATCAGAAAGGTCAGGGAGCCAAGACTGGATGATGGGAGAGACTGTTCAGAGACCCCCTGAAGGCGCTGTGAGC
>NW_023270451.1:76428325-76529232 GCF_011800145.1 Mirounga leonina | reverse complement strand
GGTGTGGGTGTGTGTGGATATTGGATGTGTGAGTGTGTTGGTGTGGGGGGGGTGTTTGGAGTGGGTGTTGTATTGGGTGTGGGTGTGAGTTGGCCTGTATGAGTATGTGTTGTGTGTGTTGAATATATGAGTGTGTGTTGGATGTGTGAGTGTTGGTGTGAGTGTGTGTTGGTGTGAGTGTGTTGGGTGTGCATGCTCGATGGCAGCAGGTCGACTGGTCCGTGGGATCCCCCATATTTGGAGACCCCTCTGGTCCTGTTTCATGTGACTGGGGACGTGTACTTTTTCATCTCACAACCTTATTTATGTAAATGTGGACCGTAAAATCAGAGTTTTTTGGCCAGAACACAAGGGACAAGCTGTTGGTGTCACTTCTTCGTCATTCACTGACCTCCAGTGAAGGAGTTCTAGTTCTTCTTTTTGTCAGTTGGAACTTCTGTTGGCAAATAAAAATGCACTAAGCGTGACCCCCAGAATATAAGTAGACCTGGCCCTGAGCTCCAGTGTTCTCACTTGTGAACGTGGCATATTCGCCCCGAACAGCCCCGGGGCGGTCTCAGGGGGCTGGGACAGCTCTGCGTCCTGGTGGTGGTGGTGGTGCCACAAATCTATACCTGGATTAAAGCTCGGAGGGCTCACACCAAAAAATTAAATAAAGAATTTTGAAATAAAAATGTTAAATCTGTTTACCCTTAAAGACCTCTAAGGAAATTGTTGATAACATTAAACCCTTAAACCTTATCTTGCCTGGTTTTTCTTCCTGTTTTTGTTGTGTTGTGTGGCGTTGGGGCAAAAGAGATAAATTTGTTCATCCTGTGACAGGATGGCCTGCAGGGTAGCAGTCATTTCTGGAAATGGCCGGATGGGGGAACCCATGGAAACGACTCTGGGGAATAAACAGCTGCTGGTGACGGAAGCACCTCTATCACGCTCTTTATTCTACGTGCTGCTTCATGTATAGGTCATGGACGTGTCCTCTAAAACTTAAGGACAGTGACCACCAGGAACAGAGACGTGACACGCTGTTCCCTCTGAAGTGTCAAAGTCCAAAAAGAAGATAAGTCTTTGTGGAGTTTGGTCACCCAGCTTTATTGTGCCTACAGGGTCCTGCCCTTGGCTGTCCCATCATTGTGCCCACGGCCAGCACACCCATGTGTGAAACAAGCCATTTTCCCCAAACCGGCTTTTCCCCGATGGCTGGCCTCCCATCCGAGGAGATTTTCATGCGTATTACAGAGAAGTAGCTGGTTTTGCAGGAAAGTTCTTTTGTCCCCCACAGAGAGCGGCTGCCCGCATGCCATCTTGGATGCAGTGGGTTATCTCGTCTGCCTCTGAGTGACGGACCTTGGAGAAGGGCCCCCGTCCCCGGCAGTCCTCCCAGGCATGACGAGGCCAGCTCTGGCAGCAGGACCTGGGTCATGCACCCCAATAACTGGGCCATGGCCCAAGGCCACATGCTGGGCACAGAGCCACATTCCTTCTTCTCCCTCCCCACAGACAGGAGCTTTTCACTCCCTCCTTTGGAATAAGCAGGAGGGTCACCAGCATGTGAACGTCGTGTCACTGTGTCTTCTGCTCTGGCTGTCCTGGCAGTGAGAGGTCCATCAGTCTGCAGATTGGAGCTCACGGCCACACCACCCGTTTGCCGTGTCCCTGTTCTGCTGCTCAGGCTGCTCTCTCTGCATTAGTTCCAGGGAGCTTTGGGATATCCCTCCTTGCTCGTAAGAATTCCCTTTTCTTTCTCAGAAGACGCTCCCCAAATCTCCTTCCTTAATTCTGTGCCCTTCCTCTATTCCCTGGGTCCTAACCTGGAATTCAGAGGCCAATTCCAAGGGCCCCAGCCCTCCCCTCACCCAGTGTGGCCTCAGTGCCCGCCAGGAGCCCACACTGCCCCTCTGCTTAGGATAACTCCCCTGCCCCTCGTCCCTCCCGGACCCCCGAACCCCACCCCACTCCACTCCCCTTGTGAAACTTAAGAGCCAAATCTGCCACGACCAGAAGTGATCTCTCCCTCCTCAAGACATTTGGATTTAGTGTAATCCATCTTGTTAGTCATCCATCCATTTGATCTTCAAGGAAATCATACGCTTCCGGGGCCAGGGCTGCCCCTGTAAGAAACGTATTCGTGTGCGACTCTCAGTTGGGGACATGCACCTCCAAACAGTGTTTCTGCTGGCGCCGACCGAAACCGTGAGCTTGAAGATAGATTTTCTCTGAGAAATGTGCCATTTTAAGTTTTTTCCCAACTTCTCATGTTCATATTCTGTGTCACGGCTTATATGGAGAGGTGCGTATTTTCATCTCGTTGCTTTACTTTGTAAGCTCCGTTCAGCAGGCAATATCAAATATGTACTGTGTGCGAGACACCGCGGACGCCGAGGGGACACTGCCTTTGGCTCTGGGGAGGCTGCCGTGGCTTCCTTGGAAAGAACATCTCTTATGGGCACACACATTTGGATGAAAGCTTCAGGAATGGGAGGCACCAAAGAAATTAGCCAAAGTGCCGAGTGGGCCAGACTCTCTCTGGCAAGTAACAATTTGTATTTGCCCAGGCCTTTGGTTTTGATGGTCATCCATGTTTTCTGAGCTTTCCAGGAACGTGGGTTTGTGTGACCGTTATCATAACTCTGAAGGTAGCTCAGACAGCGCTGGCATCACTGTCTCGCTGGGTGATCAGTGCCTCGCCTGGGGCCACCCACATATTGGTGGCCAACCCACGAGTGCAGCCCGTATGTCCTACTCCATCCAGATGAGTCCTGCCCCGCTGCAGAAAGCCAGGGGTGCTGAGGATCTCCAGGCTTGCATCCTAGAACCCCGAGGGATCCAGCAGGACAGCGGCTAGCTGCTCTGGGCAGGCCAGGGGGCTTGGGTAGGCTCAGGAGTTCGTTTGAGGTGAGCCATCTCCTGTCTGTCCTCCTGCCCTCCCCACCCTCATACAGACAGGTGTGCTGTCCCCCGGAGAGTGCCGAGGAGCCCCGATTCCTTTCCCTGTCACGTCGGGAGTCCCGAGCGGAATGCTTGGTTCTGCATGGACACTGGACTTACTTGCTGCTTGGTTTTGTTTGTCAGCCCCTCCCTGTCCTGATGGTGGTGAAACGTGGTGTCCTTGACACGCCGGACGGAGCAGTGTCCACACCCACCGTGAAATAAACGGGCACACATGCACACGCGTGTCTGCAGGGGCGTGCCACACATGCGCCCGTCACCACACAGTGGACTCAGGCGTGGGTCAGCCTTGGCCCCAAGAATGAGGACAGGCTGGATGCGGCTCACTGCGATGCTGAAGTTCAGGCGCTGCAGGCTTCTGCGTGGGGAGGGACGCACACTCACCCACCCGGGGCCCTGCCCTGCCCACTGGCAGCAGGGTGTGCTGAGCCTCACACCCACCTGCTCTCCGGTAGAGCTTGTCCCTGCGCTGACTCCCCCTTCTTGCTGTGGAAGGAGCGCCCATGCAGCTCAAGTGTGGTCGTGTTCTCCCAGATACCGAAGAGGAAGCAGGAGGGACTTTGTACATATTCATGTTATCCCTCTTTCCATCTAGCAAGCAAGACTCACCACACTTAAATACTTTCAGTTTTGCCTGCACAGCATGCAAATTGCCGGGTTTGTTTTGCCACAGAAATTGAACATTTCTAACGAAACATGACAACATTGCCTTTGCTAGCAGGTAGGAGGGGAGCTCTTCTGCAGGAGATACGCCCCTGCCGCCCTTGGGAAATGAGAGAGGGCCCGGTGCTGGCGAGGGAGGTAGAGGATCCCAGCTCTTCACTGTCTCCTACACAGGGCGCCCACCACCCCAGCTACCCCACGTTCACGGAGCTGGGCACCCCCGTCAGTGAGGCAGGCCATTGAAGCGGGTCGAGGCAGGCTGTGGTGCTGAGTGCTCCACGCAGTTATTGTTTTTCTTATTTATTATAACCGTTCTTCAAGGCCCTCCTCACGTTTCATTTCCCTATTCATCTTTCCCGGGCCACTCTGCTCTCCATGCATCTCTCCCTTGTCTGTTACAAATTCTCATTGCATTTAAAATCTGTACTTTGTGCCTTGCTTCCTGCATTTGAGGGAACTTTTGGACTTATATTTGTTTTATAATTTGTCCTGGATGTTAGTCTTGGGCGACCAGCTAGACTGTAAATGCCCTGGGTGCCCGATCTGGTGATTAACATATTCTCCATACTTGATCGGGGGAGTTGAGGATTAGAGATTTCACAAGGTCTGTAAAGGAAAGCTGTTCTATAAATCCCCTAAGCCTTTCAGGAGCTGCAAAGGTCAGCATTAATGAAAATCATTTCAGGAATTTTTTTTTTTTTTAATAATTTAGGTATGTTTAAAGGAGCTTTTTCAGGAGCCTTCATACATTGCTGGTGTGAATGCAAAGTAGTGCAACTACTGTGGAAGAAAACAACTTGGTGGTTCCTCAAAAATTAGAATTCCTGTACGATCCCCACAGTTCCACTTCTAGATATGCACCTGAAAGAACTGAAAGCAGGGACTCAGATACCTTGTACCTTATGTTCGTAGCAGCATTATTCAATAGCCAAAAGGTGGAAACAGCCCAAACGTCCAGCAGTGGGCAAATGTGTAAACAAATTGTGGTCCATCTATACAACGGAGTATCTTTCAGCCATAAAAAGGAGTACAGTTGACCCATTGAACAGTGCGCAGTTAGGGGCACTGACCACCCCCTGCAGTCAAAAACCCACATATAACTTTCAGCTCCCCAAAAACTTAACTACTAAAAGCCTACTGTTGGGATACCTGGGTGGCTCAGCCGGTTAAGCATCCTACTCTTGATTTTGGCTCAGGTCATGATCTCAGGGTCGTGAGATCGAGCCCTGGGTCAGGCTCCGCGCTGGGCATGGAGTCTGCTTGGGATTCTCTCTCTCCCTCTCCCTCTCAAAAAAAAAAAAAAAAAAAAAAAAAAAGCCTACCATTGACCAAAGCCTTACCAATAACAAACAGTCAATGTATAATTTGTATGTTATATGTATTATATACTATATTCTTATAATAAAATAAACTAGAGCAAAGAAAATATTATTAAGCAAATTATAAGGAAGAGAAAAATACATTTATAGCGCTGTACTTTGTCGAAAAAATCTCCACATAAGTGGAGCCACGCAGTTCAAACCTGTGTTGTTCCAGTCTCAGCCATGCTGATAAGTGCTACTTGAGGATGAACCTCTGACATGGGCTGAAGAAGCCAGACACACGACACGTGTTGTTTGAGTCCCTTTCTATGACATGTCCAGAATAGATGAATTTATCCAGACAGAATGCAGATTGGTGGTTGCCAGGGGCTGGGGGAGGGAAGGAGAGGTCCTTCTGGTGGGGAAGGGGTTTTACTTCTGAGCCATGGGAATGTTCCAGAACTAGATAGAGGTGATGGTTGCATAATGTTGTGAGGTTACTAGATGCCACGGAATGGTTTGCTTTGAAATGGTTCATTTTACGTTCCGTGGATTTCACCTCAATAAATTAAATCTTTAAAAAGAAGAAAGAGGGCGCCTGGGTGGCTCAGTCGTTAAGCATCTGCCTTCGGCTCAGCCTTCGGCTGGGGTCCTGGGATCGAGTCCTGCATCGGGCTCCCTGCTCTGTGGGAAGCCTGCTTCTCCCTCTCCCACTCCCCCTGCTTGTGTTCCCTCTCTCGCTGTGTCTCTCTCTGTCAAATAAATAAAGTCTTTAAAAAAATAAAATAAAAAGAAGAAAGAACTTTTTCAGGCTGAGAATTTGGGATGGGATGAGCTTTTACTGGGAACAGAGATTTAGGCCCTTTTGGGTGTATTTGTACACGGGACCTAGAATTGTTAAAAATGCCAGCTAAAAGGAGTAGTTTTGAGTAGTTTTGAGTATTTGTGTAGTAGGTATAAGAATGGATTTAAAAACCCTTACAAAAGCAGAGTTTTGAGGATGATTTATACTTTTCTGGTGCTAGGTTGAAGCACTAAAGTAAATGGGGGGTTTTCTTTTTTTTCATTGACTTGGGAAGAAAAGAAATGGCTTTATCCTAGCTGTCTTTAGAGCCCCCCTCCCCGGGCACCCTGGCGTGTGAAAGTGGAGGTTGGTGTTTGCCTTGATGAACGTGATATTACCTGAAGGCCAGGCACCATCTGCACAGTGAGCCAGAAGTTCCCAGAGTCTCTGTGGGGGTGGGTGTGCGTGTGTGCGTGTGTGTGTCCTTTTTCCTCTCTCCCTTTCTCTCTCTCTCTCTCTGTCTCTCGCTCTCTGTCTTATAAAGGGGACAGTCCTGGCCTGGGAGAAAAAGACCTTTGTTGATGATATTTTAGTATTCCTGAAGTATACAGTAGAGCTGATTTTAGAGTTGGCAACCCTGAAATAAAGCCCCAGTTCTGCCGCCTCCTGGCTCTGTGTTCGTGGGCAGGTTACTAAACCGTCCTGTGCCTCAGCTTTGCGGTCCCATGCTCACGCCGGCTTGTGAACGTGAAGCGCGCCGACGCGGGGCGCATGGAAGCCCCCGGAAAGCGTAGCCTCTCTGAAGAGGACAAGGCTGTGGCAGCGTGTCCTCTGTGGAGTGTGGACTCCAGGGAGCTCCCTTCAGGCATGTGTGGGACCCCCTCCTGGTGCCCCCTGGTGTCACACACTTTCTTTGCACTGCCGTGTGGGGGAAGTGCAGAGCACCTGGGTTTTGTTTGGTCTTTCATCTGCTGTCTTCCCTAATCAATAAAGACTCTTGCATTTCCCCCCTTCCCTGCCCCATCCACATGGATAGTGATATTTTATTCTCACGGGCCTTTAGATGAGAAAGAAATTGGCGTGTCACCACATGCGTATTTACATACTGTCTTCTTTCCCCACTGCTATCAAGAAATCCAAAGTTCAACAAACGTGCCATTATCAATGGCTTTCCAGGGACCCTCTGCTTGCCTTGGTGTCTGTTACTCTGCAATACATTGTCCCCTTCTGTCCAGTTCTCCCAAGTCTTAACCAGTCATGTGTCCACCCTTCTCCAAATCTTGATTTGTCACTCCTTCTCTTTCCCCCTTCATCCAGGAAGCATTTCTCGGACGCCCACTATAAGCAGGGCGGTGCGCCATGATGAATACAAGGAGGCCTTTGCCCTCAAGGAGACTGAGAAATCACTATGATCCCAGCAAAGCTGTACCAAGGGGGCTAAGATTTCATTAAGCTCTGTTTCTGTAGCCATTTTATTCCCCAGTCATGCTTCCCCATAATTTTGGGTAATTTGTCCAAAATATCTTTTGCAGGGTGTATTTTGTGACTGTTTGTAAATCTCCCTTCCCTAAGTTTTTCTCTTGAGCGTGTGTTCTCTCTCTTCCTGGAAACTTGTACTGGTTGTATCAAACAGCTCCAGTGTAATCTGGTTCTTCGCTTTCCTCTGGCCTCTTGGAAGACTTTTTAATGTCCTCCAGCTCAAATATATCCATTTCCGTTTCATGGATGCAGGCGTTTTTCTCCGTTGTCACACCGATGTCAGGTAATTGGGTTGGCATCATCAGCCCCATCGCCTGGTTAGGTGGCCCCAGGAGGTGGCGTGGAGAGTCCCCCAAGGCCGCCCAGCTAGTGGGGGATGAAAGGTAGCCCCGGACCTCTCGGTGGTCGTGCAGTTACAGTTAGGCCTTTCCGCCCGCATTGGAGCTGCTCACTGTGCTGGTCACTTTGATGACGAGGACGGCCGTTCGCTGGAAACCAGGCTGCAAGCAGCCTCCTCCTTAATGATCGAACACATGTGGCTGTTGGCGGTGGGAGACAGTATGAATATTAATAAACTGTATTTCACTTTTATTGCTTTTTTATTAGGTTTTCATGGAGATGGTGTTTGTGAGTGAAGTCCAGGCGCTGAGCTATAGACAGGCATTTTGTTTTCTTGACAAAATGGCGGACCTCACAGCCAGAGGCAGGGGTGCGTTTAGGAGCAGCTAGCTAGGAGAAATGCCAGCCAACGTGGCAGGTCATATAAAATGGGATGAACCTGTGAATTTTTATATTGTAACTGTCATCTGAGGCGGATAAATACTGTCGTTCGGCAGTTTTGCAGGGAATTTCTCATGTGGCTGCAGCAGCGCCCCTCCCCATAAGTGATTCCGTCACCTTCCCCTGGGGTTGTCATGGGAGTGTTGGTTTCCTCCCCGCCCCCCCGGACCCCACAGCCCTCATCCTCCCCCTTCCTCTGCTCATCTGACCTCTTTCCACCAAACCAAAGCAGACACGACCTCCCCCATCTCTCACGCCTTACAGTCTGTCTCTGTTCTTGTGTGACCACGGACGCCACTGGGCATGCAGGAATGATTGGGCCAGCAGCAAACGGTAGACTCGTCCAGACCACTGGACCCGGGCAGGTGGCCCTTTGAGACCCAGGTAGACTAGAACGGAGCTCCCGTGTGGCTCCAGACAGGAGGTGGTCCTGTGCTAGGGCAGGGGCCATCCCTCAGTGATCCCTTTGGTCCTGCCCTGTGGGAGGACACTCTCTGGAGCTCTGAGCTGAGTGTGGCTGGGATGTGTTGCTGTCAGGCCCCATCATCTTTGTGGGGGAGATGGGGATGTTCCTCACTCGGCCAGGTGACAGAACCTCAGCCACATAACCTTGTGTCTTGTGCAGCATGTGAGTGCACGTGTCTCTGGGAGCATGACTGTGGGAGAGCTATAGGGGACAGGTCTAACCAAACATACTTACTTTGTGAGTCAGGAAGATCAGATGCATTGCTGCTAACTTGAAATTAAATAGTCTATTTCAGCCAGGTCAAAAGACCTAAGAAACTCAAAGTGCTGAGTAATGGAGAATATTTAGATGTAACCCTTCTTGATTACTTACTGAATAGGGGCAAAAAGAATTACTCCATGGAAAGACCGTACCCTTCATGCACGTAGAATTTGCTCGTTTTTAGAATTGGATTATCACCCCTTCCATGTCTTCAATTTGCAGCACTATTTATTGAGGGCCTACTGCATGCTGAATACTGTATTTTAATACTCTGATGAATGCAGGTATTTTTAGCAATAGTCACGAGTCACAGTATTGGAGAATAAAGAATATCCTATGTGTATACATTTTCCAAGTGACTAAAACTTATCCATTTCAACACCAAACCTATCCATCTCAACGCCATTTTTCTGAACAGAAATCTAACCAGAAGACACCGTAGCACCCACTGCCTTCTGATAGAGAGTAGAGGACGAAGGGAGAACGGCACTGGCGTTTAGCGATCTACCTGCTAACGGCCACGGGCCTACATTGAACCCTCGTGACAACCATTATCATCCCCACTTAGTAGATGAAAAAAATCGAATCTCAAGAAACCAGTTGCCAGGTGGCACAAGGCTGGTAGGGAGTAGCTACTGGGATGTGAACCAGACGTGTCTGATTCCCAAACACACGCTCCGACCGAGGGGTGTTCCCTCTCCCACTGAGCCTTTTCTTAATCCCTCAGGGTTGTCATTACGAGTGTGCTAAAATGTGCTCATCTGTAGAGATCCATTTACGCATTCTATTTCGATGTTTAATTCTCTTTGCTCCAAAGTTAAAAGGCTCCTGTTATCTCTGTTCACTGAATTTTTAAAATAATAACTAGAGCTGCCATTTATTAAGTGCCTATTATGTGCCAGGAACACACACACACACACACACACACACATCATCTCTATTCTGCACAACTCTTGCAGCTAAATATTTTGCCTGTTTTATCAATGGGGAGATGGCCTCAGAGAGGTTAAGGAAATTGCCCGCGATCCCATAACCACGAAGGGATGGAGCTGGGTCTTTCTGCCTCCAGATCTGTCATGTTTCCGCAGAGCGGTTGGCCTCTGGTGGTCTCGGGGTTCAGCCGTCTGTGCTCACTGCTACCACGGTGCTAGCCTGGTCCCCCCTCGCAACGTGATGTTCCAACCTTCTCAGGACCGCAGAGTCAAGTCACCAAACTTGTTAGAGGTCATGAAAAAATAGTGTGCACGAGCCAGAGGATCTGAATTCTAGCTTCAGGCTGGACATGTGACCTTGAGCAAGTCATTAACTCTTGGAATTTTAAAAGTGTCAACCCCTAGTCCCTGCCTCCCTGCCTAGGCATTTGTCACACGCGTAGGAGAATTTCTGTATGCTCCATCCACATAATGTGTGTAGGCTGAGTTGTGTTTAGTAGATATGCACACAGCTTGCTTTTCTGATGCATGTAGATGCTATTTTGATTAATATATTGAAAAACATTATGTGGGTGCCATAGCTTTTTTGGCATGTTATATTTTCTGTTGGAAGATAATAAAAGTACAATTACTCTCATGTGGCTTTGCCTGCCTCCCAACCCCCAATTTTAGAGACGAGGATGGAGTTCCACTGAATGTCCAGGACTGTATTCCCCACCACAGGGGGAGCACCTGCCCTGCACACCTTAGTGGGATTGCTGTGCATGTCCAGGATGTGGAAACACCATGCAGGGGGCACCGAGCCAGCTCCGTGGCTCTGACCTTGTAGAGCGGTGTTTGTGTGAAGCAGGCTCTTGGAGGAGGCATCTCCACGGCCAGCGCACATGAGCCTTGCGCGTGGACTTTAGAACATCTGTTTGTGGTGCTCAAAGGCCTTTTGGAGTTTACTTCCAGGTTCTGGATCATGTTCTTGTAGTTGTTGATGCCAAATAAATGAGCTCCAACCGTTACTAAATTTGGTGTATCTCTACTAAAAAGAGAATACTGTTTCAGGTACTTTATAATTAGAAATTTTACCAGATTGGTCATTTCTCTGAGCACTGGCTTATTGAAACTTTAAAAAAAAAAAAAAACGGGGACGCCTGGGTGGCTCAGTTGGTTAAACATCTGACTCTTGGTTTTGGCTCAGGTCATGAGATTGAGCCCTGTGTCGGGCTCTGCTCCCAGCGGGGAGTCGGCTTGGGATTCTCTCTCCCTTTGCCCCCCCCCCAGCACACGGCAGTGCACTCTCTCTCTCTTTCTCTAATAAATAAAGTCTTTAAAAAATAAATAATTAAAAAATTAAAAAGCAATAACTGTCTTGTCTGTAGATATGCCTGTTGGTATATTAAAATCCTTCCACTTTTCATAAATTTTATTTTTGAATGCAGGAATTTGTAATTTCCCTTTTTATACAGTCTGGTCATGATAGATTCCGTACCTTCCCTGAAAGGAGAAATAAGTGTGTCTCATAGTATATTTCTAAAGAATCTCTGGATTTGTTTCATAAGACACAGTTCTTAATTCATTATTTGTTTTTAATATGTAATTTGATACTTTATGGGGTCCGATCGCGTATACTATTCCATTTAATCATCAGAACAGATCCGTTTCCTCCCCACTTACACATGTGGGAACTGAGAAGCTGCCTTGCCGCCGGACACAGAGCCAGGAGGGAGTCAAGCCAGCTAGCCCCTGGCCCCCGCCAGCTCTCCTAACACCAGGCTTCCATTTTAGTCCGGTTTCTCATGCATAAATTGTATTCCATACAGTAGTGCCAGGTCAGAGTTTACATGAGTCCAAACAACATAATACTGGTGGGGAGAAAAAACCCTCAAAACCTCAAAAGAGCAAGCCTCAATGACATCGCAGATCTCCTGTTGTAGGCTTATCGTATAAAAAGAGAACATGAGTTCATTGGCGCTCCCTCCACAGACATGAACGCTGAAGTTTATTAATTGTAATGGGAAAGGGCGCGTCTGAGTGCTCACTTACCAGCAACTGCCATGTTGTTGGATGCTGGGTTTATCCGCAATGGTGCCAGATGTTTGCACAATAGAAACTCTGGAACTATAGGGACGTGTAAGCCAGGCTCTGCTGCCAGTACCAGGCTGGGATAACAAGGAGGGGAGTTTTCTTTTTGTCCAAGGTGGACCTTTCCCACAGAATCCCAGCACTAGGGCACCAAAGGTGATCTTGGCAATGACCTAATCCCATCTCCTTCAGGGCGGATCCTGTTCAACACCCTTACGTCAAACACATACGAAGTCCAGGCCCGTGAGGCAGACTGGCCAGGTTCAGACGCCTGACTGGTCGGGGCCTGGTGGGTGCCCATCCCCGGTCCAGTGAGCAGGACCAGCTCCCCTGACTCTGTGTCTAGTGCTCATGACACGAAACCCAGGCAGGTGTTCTCTAGCAAGTGGGCCGTGGGTTGATGTGGCCCCTGCTCCTTCGTGCCGGCCAACAGGTGTTCTGCGGGGCTCTGGAGGTTCTCTGGGCACAGCTCCTTCCCAAGCTCTTGCCTGCTGTCTGTCATCTCTGCTGTTCCCTGTTCCTTGGGTACCTGGCATCAGGCCCCCATGCATCCTTCTGCCATCCTGGTCCCTGTCCCTGTCCCTGTCAGGGACGCTCTGTCTCCCAGGGTTACTAACTCATTTCTCAGGTCTCTGTCCTCCTCCTTTTTTTCTAATTTCAGAGTTAGAAATCTCTAGACCCCAATTAGTCCTGACTCTTGTCTGGCAACATCCAAGCCGTAATTTTGAAGTTCTGAGCCACATGATTACATGTGAGGTCAGATATTACCCTCGGGTCAGCGGGAAGCTGGTGACAGGCAGAGGTGGGCCGGTCTAGACGGGGGTGGAATCCCATCTGGACTCGTTAGGTGAGAAACCCTCTGGAGCAGCTCCCCTATAGCTGGCAGGATCCTAGGCACCTTCACCAGTTTAGCTAATACGATTAAATGCTGTTGTGTGAAAGTAATTCTGGGCTATTTCACAGGAAATATTTATTTTCATTCCAAGTTGTATAGCAAGCCGATTCTTTCTCATAGGAGAGTATATAACGTAAGTAACTTCAATGTGATGCACTTAAACTAGCTAAATCTTAACTCTGAGAACTTCAAGATTCTCTTTTGCCCATGAACTTCATTGTGGTCATTGAATTAGGCCGTCCCATTAACACCAACAAAATGTGAACCACTTTTGTCTGATTGCATGTGTCTGGTTTGGTAAGATTCCCCCCATAGCAGAGCAAGCCTCCCTGACAGCTCTTGGGGAGGAGACCACAGGATTCATAGCACTCAACAGGCACCTCCAAGCTGTAACAAGATTAATCTTTAGCTATTGCTCTGGGTCACCAACTGGCAATTAGGAACATTTTCATTTGGAGAATTTCTCTTCATATGCCTTGGGAATATTAGGGTTTGACTTGGCAGTGATACCGTAAGACATGAACTCTTAATTAAGCTGGAAATAAAATTGTGATATATATTAGTATGCATAAGCTCCTGAAAGTACCCCCAAAGTCTTATGAGTTAATGGTCCTTTTCACTAACTTTTTTTTTTCCAGGTTCTGTACTGGTAATGTTAAATATATACACATAGGCAGAATTCTCCTTGTAATGAACGTTAGTATTTTTAAGTTTGCTGTCTGGGTGTTGGTTGAGTGGGAGGTGGTAAGAGGGAAAGTAATTTTACATGGGAATTCATCTCTGATGTTAAAAATAGTAGTCACCAGAGACATACGATTGATACACAAATATTATCCCATACCACGTTATGCAGGGAAGCATTTGATGCTAAAATTGTAGGCTGCAGTTGAAAATAAACAGGAGACCAGCCTTCTAAGATACTTACCTGTAGCTGGGATCAGACCCCCCAGCAAAGCCCTTGGGAGAGAACCAGACAGGAGCCATCAGCTTCTACCTTCTGGCCCTTAATATCTGAGCCAGACTCCAGAGGCGAGAGTCCGAAGCCAGTTCTTTCAGACCTTTCTGTGTCTTCCAGTGTCTGGTTGCCCCTCGGCTGCCACTGACATTCAGAGGTCAAGTTATCATGTACTTGACAGTCATTCCCAGTTAGCGGTAGCCATAAGGAGAGGAGCTGGGAGGGATGGGTGTAGAGAAGCACAAGGAGGGCCTGCAGAGCGAAGAGAATGCAAGGGGGGAGCATCTTGATCACGAAAGAGTCAGTAGCACCAGATTCACATGGTCAAGCAGGAGCAAGACCTCACCAGGCTGGATCTGGCCAGACTTCTGGGGCAGTGTGTGTGCGTGCATCCGCACTTGCACACGCGGTGACCCCCTGGACTTCTCCTTGCAGGCCTCATGGGCCATCTGTGTTTGCTGACCTTGACAGCACCTTGCAGTAGGTTGGGGGTAGACTTCCCCTGGATGTGCTCAAAATAAGCCTTCCAGAGCTTGGCCGGGAAGGACGCTAGGCCTGCTTCTCCCCAGAGATCTTTGCCCTCCCTGTGGGAAACTCTGTTTCATCTCATATCTACCTTATTCTCCCACCCTCTCACCCATCCACTGGCCCCGAAACTGTCTCAGAACATGATTGAGCACCAGGTGCTGGTGAGGGGTGCCTGGCGATAGACTTGACACATGGATGGGGGAGTGAGACAGAATGGGGGGTAACTTACTACTCGTACCCTTTGTTAAAATGAAAACTGAAGTTCTTTAGTAACATTAAGGGTTCTGTGGTCAGCACAGTTGCTATTGACTCTGAAATTCCAAGATTTACCATTAGGTGCATTCAGATCAATAATTAACATGCACAGAGCACTAGCTGCGTACCAGCCACTATGCCATTTGCAACAGAGCACAGAGCTGAGCAGAAAGTGTTCCTGATCTCAAGGACTCTTCTTCTTGTGGGGGCCATCGGGGAGCATATTCATTACTGCCCTACCCACCAGAAGGACCCAGAGGAAGGCGCAGGGCAGGTACTCAGCAGAGGGTGACTGGGGAAGGCTTCCCGTGGGCGGCAGCATTCACGCTGGGCCCTGCGGGAGGTAGGATCGACACCTCCCTCTTTGGTGCCCCAGGCCTTCATTCTGACCCTTGATTGCACATACTTGTTTATAGGTCTGACCAGCCCTACCGCATTAGAGTCTCTGGTACCAAGTACAGTGCTTGACTCACTGTAGGTCCCTCAGGGGATGCTTATGAATGAGTGAATGAACGAATAAATGAACATATGTGGCAATGGCTGAGCCCAGGGAGGCAAGTTGGACTCAATTAGAAGGGTCTGGAATGCCGTGAATGTTAAAGCTCATTGGCAGTGAGGATGTTTTCCTTCTAGGGTGGAAGCAGTGTGGCCAGCAGTCTGCACCACATGAAGGGAGGATGCTGGGGCATAGCGGGCCCGGTTCCTGACTCAGAGCCGAGCCCCAGCATGGCCCAGGATCTGCCCCAAAAGTGTGCCACTAACAGAGGCAGAGAATTAAGAGAAGGAACCAGATCTGAAGAATGCTGCTGGGATTCTTGGGCTAGGAAGTGCAGAGCCCACTCAGGCCAAGCCACCATGGCCTGGGGCAACTCCAGGTCCACGGAGAGGTTGTCCCGGAAGCGGGGCCCTGGGTCAGTGGACAAAGAGATACAGGGAGGTGCCGGAGAACTTCAGGCCTTCCACTCCTAGCAGGGTGGAGCACCGGGCCTCAGTGCGTGAAACGGCAGGTAATCCAGAAATCTTTTGGCTGTGGAAGTGGATATGTGCTTCTGTTTATTTATAGCGGTGCCTGGTGTTCTGCAAATCCACCATAAAGTTTCGAGATCAGCTTTTAATAAAGACAACTGAAAAGTAGGATTGCTTCCTCCCTCGTCCCCCATTCACCTCCAGCCTGTCCCCAGTCCTCATTTGGGATAGCAGCATGCTTCTAGTACAAAAACAAGCTGAGGAAGAGAAGGCTTAAAAGCTAAAGCCAGCGAGAACTTTGCAAATTTCCTTTTCAAATTGGTTATGTGATGTGGTGGCAAAGACACTGACCCAATTGAAACTTCTAGGCTCCACCGGAGAGCTACATTTAATGGGCTCGCCTGTACGTTTATATTAGGAAAGGTGTGTTACCAGCTCCCCCAAAGTGCAAAGTCTACCCAAAATAGAGATTGAAGGGCGGCTTTATCATATAGTGAGTCAGGCAGCTTTATCATCCAGTGAGTCAACATCAGCCAAGAGGAAGGATGAATATAGCATCATGATATTCTGCACGGGAAATTCACGGGCAGGCACACTTGGATGGCATGTAAGGCAGTGGCCCCAGGGTCTAACTGGGGCCCCGGGCTGGACCGGAGACACAGCCTGTGGAAGCAAGCTTCAGAGGGTCCCCAGAGCTACCGTCAGGCTGCCCTCTGAGGTTTGTCAGGTGGCTGTGTTCCAAAACAGAAGGGCTGTGCCCTCTTGTCCTGGTTGGGACGTTCAGGGAGCTCATTTAAGCTTACACATGCCCACCGACTCGAAAAGGGATTCTTGGGCTAGGAAGTGCAGAGCCCGAAGACTCTCAGCTGATCTTAATGTGAAGTTAAAAATGATTTGCCACATTTGAGGCCTTTCTTCAAGCCAGTTTTGGATGTAGTCCCCGATGATTCTGTTCCTGTGGACGTTCAAGATAACCGTTGTCTGTCATGGTCTGTACTTTAAAAAAAAAAAACATCTCTTGCCCTATAAACACCCTCATAAAACAGCTTCCCCTCAACACCCAAGGCACCTTGTGGGGCAGCATTTTAAGTCAGCGACATAAATTCAACATTAGGTACCTAGTGTCAGAGTTTGTGGGTACTTGTCCTTCAAAGTTCTGCGCTCAGGGGAGGGCCCTTTTTTCCCAAGACCCCACACCTGCTGCCTGCCGAGCAGTTTGGGCACCAGCTAAGCCAGGGTATAAATCAGGATTTGCTGTGGGGAGGGAGCTTTCTGGAGGTGGGTCCTCAGGAAGGAGGGAGTGGGGAGCCAGCTGGAATCCACCACAAGCAGTCCTGGGGCAGAGTGGACCTTCTTCTTCCCAGAGTGGTTTGAAAATGTTAGACCTCTGCCGAATTCTGCTTCAAGAATTGTTGGGGAGGTGGAGGGGCACTCTTCGGAGATGGGCTCACCCTTAGAAAATTCCAGATTCACCCTTGTTTTCCCACCTTCTCGTACCCCGTCCACACTCTTCTTTGTCATGATCTGCAGGAAGCTTTGCTCCGCACAGTTTCTGCCTTTGGGGATGAGAAAGCCTAGTGTCAAAATGATTCTTGATAAAGGCGTCCTAGGTGTTAAATATTTATTTTAAGGTAAATGTTCTACTTCTGAGAGGTTAAAAAAACAAATGTGTTTTCATGCAGAGCCTTTTACTACTCAGTGCGTGAGTGTCTTTAGGCTTTTTTATTTGGCTCTGCAGCAGCTATACCCAACAAACTGGATTCCTGAGATGAGCCGACAAGGATGCAGAAATGAAGAAATAAACAAAAAGCCATGTTAATTTCAAGCTTCAGTAGGAACACAAAAAGAAGTATTAACATTCGCCCAATGACAAATAATGAAACGGCTAGGATTTGCTAATGCTTCTAGCGAGGTTTCTGTAAGCTCTCCTGGAATTTTCTCTCCGTCAGGTAGAACACATTTATAACTAGCAGTGCCCCGTGAAGGTGGTTCGATAGGTGGTTTAATTTAAAGATTGGTCCCTGCAAGCATACGGTGTTCCTAAGACAATTCCAGGGCCCCATTTACTCCTTTCCAATCTACTCGGAGTAGCCCCATCTCCCTGGTGTCATCTTCGTAATCGCTGGTCCACTGAATAAAAAGTCACTTCACCTGGCAAGAAGGATGGTCACAGAGTTGTCGTGTTGTTGTTGTTTAAGATATTCATAAAAAAAAGGGCGCCTGGGTGGCTCAGTTGGTTAGGCGACTGCCTTCGGCTCAGGTCATGATCCTGGAGTCCCGGGATCGAGTCCCGCATCGGGCTCCCTGCTTGGCAGGGAGTCTGCTTCTCCCTCTGACCCTCCTCCCTCTCATGCTCTCTGTCTCTCATTCTCTCTCTCTCAAATAAATAAATAAAATCTTTAAAAAAAAAAAAAAGATATTCATAAAAAAAAAAAGATAAGTAGGTCAGCCTCCAGGTCCTGTTTGTTTCCCATTTCTTTTACACCCATGTCCTTTAGAAGCCTGTCCTCTCCCCTTGACACAATATTTTACACACTGAGAAACATTAAGGTTCTAAAATGTGTATTCCTGTGTCAGGTGGGACGTAAGGCACTGTCAATTTCAATTTACTTCAGTTCAGTAAGTGTTTTTTGAATACCTACTGCGTGCTCGGAACTGTGTGAGGTGGAGTGTAAACACAGGCATGCAGTGTCTCATTGGAGAGAAAAGGTGGTATGGCAAGTCAGAGGAGGGGGGCCTTCATCTGACTTCTTCCTTCTATCGCCAACATCTCCTGCCTGTCCTTGCCTCTGCTAGGTTATAACGCTCACACACAGGAGCCTGCCATTCACTTCGTATACTCAGCGCTTAGCAAGGGTTTGGCGCATAGTGGGCCGCAACAAAAGTCCGATGGAGGAGCTGATGGGCACGGCAAGAAAGGTGTAATGAGGCAGGGGCCTGAGAGGTGAACAGAAGACAGGGTAGGACGTTGACCTTGACAGTCAGTGAGAGTGAGGGTGCTCTAGGTAAGGAGACCAGTCTTTAGTCTGGAGAGCCTGCAGTGGGAACAGCCGAGAGGTCAGCATGGTTGAACCTTGGGATTCCTACGGAGGGGTCAGCGGACTATGGCTGCAGGCCAGCCTCGTCCGCTGTTCACCAGGTGTCTGTGGCTACTTCTGTGCCATGTCATGCCATGAGTGCAGTTGACCTTTGAATAATGCAGGCGTTAGGGGCACCGACCCAATGCATTGTTGGAAATCTGTATATAACTTTTGACTCCCCCAAAACTTAACTACTATTAGCCCACTGTTGACCAGAAGCCTTACCAATAAATAGTCGATTAACACATATTGTGATATCTGATAGATATTATATACTGTATTCTTACACTAAAGTCAGTTGGAGGAAAGAAAACATTAAGAAAATCATAAGGAAGAGAAAATACATTTGCAGTACTGTACTATAAAAAAATCCACGTAGGGGCGCCTGGATGGCTCCGTCCGTTGAGCGGCCGATTCTTGGTTTCCGGTCAGGTCATGATCTCAGGGTCCTGGGATCGAGCCCTGAGTCGGGCTCCCTGCTCAGTGGGGAGTCTGCTTCTCCCTCTCCTGCTCCTCCCTGCTCCTCCTCCTCCTCTCTCTCTCTCTCTCATAAATAAAATCTTTACATAAATAAATAAAAATTAAAACTCCGTGTATGGGTGGACCGGTGAAGTTCTAGCCCGTGCTGTTCGAGGGTGAACTATAGTTTCCATACATAGTCTACCAAGCTGACAGTATTCGTTATCTGTCCCTTTACAGAAAGAGTTTGCTGACCTCTGCTCTGGAGGAATAAACAGGGATGGGTGCTGAGGACCATATTGTAAAGTGACAGTGTGTACTTGGCTGTCTTGATCAGGGGACTGACCTGGTCAGAGGTGTGGTTTAGGAAAGTTAACATGGGAATGATTCAGTGGGGTGGAGCTTCAGGGAAGGAACTGGGTGCAAAAAAACCAGTTAGGAGGATATTACAGTAGCTGTCTGTTCGGGCATCGCTGAAGAGAGCTCATGGTTTGGAGTCATATCTGAAAGTTGACTCGCCACACTTTGTCCCCTGGACTAGAAACCTTCGCCCTTCTTCCGGTTAGTGTCACTAGTTTGGGGTCCCACCCCAAAGCTCCTTCCAGAAAATTCAAGTCAACCCCACCTAACTGGTCAGGCTCTCTCACTTTTAGTGTTTGTATGTAGGTGTGTGTCCTATCTCACAACCTGTCCATACCCTGAGGCCAGACGCTTTGGTCACACCTCTTTCAGTGGTTAGCTAATATTTTGGACATAACTAGACTTTTCTAAATGTTTGTTGATGATACAATCATTGAACAGGATGTGTTGTTGGAGGAAATAAACCCTGTCTCATTCCATAAATTAGAATCCATCAGGCCAATAATTTTAAGAGCAAGTATCTGTCTGTCTGATGCACCAACATCCGTCAGATAAAAGCAGTTCAACCCCTGTCAGTCATTTTGGTACAGTAAAACTAAAATTAGACACAGCATAAATACAGTCAAGACGAGAGCATTTATCCCAGTGTTCATTTTAAGATTGATAGAGGCAGAATGCTAAAGCATCTGGATTTTAGGGACGTTTCAGTGAGACAGCTCCTAGAGAGAGGAGCCTGGTGGATGGAGGTAAGGTGACGATGGGTCTGGGGCCTCAAGTTCACATCTAGCACCTCTTTCCCATTGCGACCCTAAGCCCTATCAAGGGCACAAAAGTTTTGGAAATACAAATCAGGTTTTACTTAGTAATCTTCATTAATGACCTAAATCAAGGGAGAATCTCCTACTTAACGAAGTAACTAATTTGCTCTGGGAATTGATGTTGGAAACAGGAGACTAATTGATTAATATGATCACTGTGTTCAATTTTCTTCCTTCTGTGGAAAGGAGCCAGGATTCAGTCCATGTCAGGTTTGCTACTTGGGGCTTGACTAGATCATTCTGCCTGGAGTCAGTTTTGCTCCTCTCCACACAGCTGGCCTGATCCCCATCTCTGTGCTTTCTTTCCTGCTCCCTCCACAAAGGAAGGCCATGTCTTTAGCACTTTCTCTCTAAAACCTCGAAAGTTCAGGCTCAACCCACAGCTCACCCTTTGGAGGGATTCAGGCTGTCTTGCCCTTATGGATCTGTCCCTTCTTTAAGTCATCATTTTACCTAATCAATACCATACAGTTTAGCATTTAATTTTTCTTATTACTTTGTGTATGGGATAATGGAAAGGGATTACCAGATTAAACACAAAAATTCTCCCCCCCCATTTTACATGGTGTGAAATCTGACCTCACTGAGCTGATGAGCAGACCTCGGATGAGACAGTGGAGGGCACCGCACATTCTTTACCATTGTTGGCTATGGATGTCTCAACTTCTCTACTACATTGATACTTAAGATCTCCAAACCAGAAATCAGCCAGCTTTTAAACACCCTTTGTGAATGGGCTTTACCCTGGGCTAGACAGTTTGCTGGCCATGAACAATTTTTACACAGACTGCCTCAGGTTACCTGCTGCCGTCAGAGAAGACCCACCTGAAACAAAGGAGAATTCAAATGGCAACCCCCCCCCGGGTGTGCCCAGCCTGGGTCTCCCTCCCTCGGAGGATGGCAGTGAGGACCTCCTCAGCCCCGGGAGCCTCCCGCAGATGGCCTGCCAGACCTCGATCCCCAAGGGTCCCCAGCCCTCATCTTCCTGGTTTAGTCTTACAACAAGAAGCAGAAGATGTCGGGGCCGCTGTGCAGAGAGGGGGATCTGTCAGCGAGCTCGGGAGCACTGCCGGTCGACTAGCTGACTTCTCCTCTGTGAGGGAGAGAGACCTGACCGAGGATGAATGAGAACGAGGGCGCATCACTGTCAAGGTCAGACGCCTTGCACTACTGTCTTCATTTGTTGCTAGCCAACACACTCCTTCTGTTTGTTTCCCCTGGCAGTCCTTTAGTTCACCCTCCGCCTGCTCTTCACCTCTCCGCGGGGCCCAGGGCAGGGGGATGGCTCTGTGGGTTTCAGATACAGTTTAGTGGCCATCCTCTCCCCACCCCCCTCTTCTTTTTCCTTCTTCATAAAAAAATGTTCTAACCACTGGGACTTTCTGTTCTAGACAGATTTATTGCTATTAAAATATTTGTCTTAATTGTTGCAGGTGGTAAATTCTGCCTTATGGGCTTTGTTCCAACTTGCATTATTTTTTGCAAGGAGGATACTGAGTAGGTTGTAAAAATATTAAATCGTGCCATGACTGAGAAGAGTAAAAGTGTAAATTCTTTATAAGTAGTAATAGGAGTTAAGGATGAGGTAGGCAGATAAAAGACAGCCCACAATGATCAAATAGATTGTGATTCTGGTCTAATGATCTTAATTAATTCCCAAGATTAATAAAAATGTTACTCTTAATTATTGTTTTTGAAGTCCCCGTGTTGTGAAATTGGGGCTTGAACTGACCTTTTTACAGCAGTTAGCAGTTAGTTGATATGACATATTTAGAACTTTCTCAGTTGTTCTTGTAAACTTGACTGGGCTTCCAAGTCAAACATGTTTCATCATTTTTTGCCAACTTAAATAAATGTAACATTTCATTTTCAAATCACTGAGTCAGAGGCTGATCAATTCTGTTAACATTTCACCGGTTCTGAGGAAGATTGTCAATTCCATGAGGGCGGGGATGTCTGGTGGGGATGAGTCTATTTTATTACTCATTTATTTACTGTGTTCTCTGTAGCTTCTAAAACAATGCCAGCATACACTGTGGCCACTGCATAAATATTGAATGAATGAAAGAATGAATGAATGAATGTAGACCTAAAACTAAAATAAATCAATAAAAATCTCTTTCGAAAAATCCCGAACGGTATATTATTATGTTAAAATTTGAATGTTTGTGTTGGATGAGCACTGGGTGTTCCACGCGACTAATGAATCGTTGAACACCACAGCAAAAACTTACGATGGACTGTATGCTGGCTAGCTGAACATAATAATAAAAAAATTAAATTAAAAAAATTTGAATGTGTAATTTTAAACAAGAACTGTAAATACAGAACAAGTGGGAATAATTAAAAATTCTTTGCCCCTGGGGCACCTGGGTGGCTCAGTCCCTTAAGCAGCTGCCTTTGGCTCGGGTCATGATCCCAGAGTTCTGGGATCGAGTCCTGCATCGGGGCTCCCTGCTCAGCGGGGAGCCTGCTTCTCCCTCTCCTTCTGCCCTTCACCCCACTCATGCTCATGCTCTCTCTCGCACTTTCTTTCACTCTCAAATAATGAATACAATCTTTAAAAAAAAAAAATCTTTGCCCCTCTGAACTATAGCGTTCCATGCCTAGAGGCTGGCAATGCCCGTTTCTAATAAATGCATTGAAGTCGCTTCATTAAAACTTTACTCCCAACTGAAAGTACTGTCAGAGAGGCCAATCCACTTTGGCACACAGATCATATAAATAGTTCTTTTTTTTTTTTTTAAAGATTTTATTTATTGACAGAGAGAGTCACAGCGAGAGAGGGAACACAAGCAGAGGGGGTGGGAGAGGGAGAAGCAGACTCTCCACTGAGCAGGGAGCCCGATGCGGGGCTCGACCCCAGGACCCTGGGATCATGACCTGAGCCGAAGGCAGACGCTTAACGACTGAGCCACGCAGGCGCCCCCATATAAATAGTTCTTAATCGGCTTTAATTTTCTGATCTGCATTCAGCAGTGTTTATAGAGACTGGCGTCAGGATAGGTGCAGAGCAATCACAATATTAGAGAAAATGTCATGTTAGCAGTTCTTTTCAAGTAAGTCTATAAATACAAAGTTCACCAGTGTTGTTTTCTATAAACCTGTCTTTGGTATAATTACTATTTCTTTTAATTATTCTACCTTTTACTTGTATAATCTTTTATTATTGTTTGATGTGCCAGTTTCACTCTGCTGAATTCCAGATGTAATACTTTGTTTTTAAAGTATTATAAAAATAACTTAATGTTCTTTCTGTGGCAAATTATTCCTTTGGTTCATTGTTCCAAATTGTGGGTTTTGAAAGTGTTATTTTTCAAGTTGTAATCAAAACTAGGAGAGATTTAAGCTTGACTGCAAGAAATCCATGTTGGGGGTGGGGGAAGAAATCCATGTGACCATCGGGAAGGCAGAGGTGCAGCTCGACCCTCTCCCTGTGCTGCCGTGAACAGGCATGATCAATAATTACATGATGTTGCTCTTGCCACGTGAAGAGCTGGGCAGGAACATCCAGAATCTTGGAATTCGTGTGCACACCTGTGGAGACCCTTTGACTCTGAACCCCTCCACCCAGCCGTGCGTCCACTTATGGAAGGACAGCCTCCTTGTATGATTTCTGAACCTTCTCTGGCCAGCCTCTCAAACCAATAACAAGTTGAAAATGTTTAGTTCTTAGTGTATCAATTCTCACTTGCCAAATGTCTGAAAGCAATTTGGGAGGAATTTAAGCCAAATTTTTTATTTTAGTAAATCCGCTGAAAATAAATGTAACCTATTAATCGTGCTGTGTTTTTCCTGTGTCTTGGCGTTTCCATAAATAGAAGGTTAAAATAATGGGCATTACATGAAGTAAATAAAGCGTAATTATCCCAGTTTAAAATTCCGCCGGGGGCATGCCTGTGCCTGGCTGCAGTGTTGACCTCATTGCCTTATGACTGCCATCAATAGCTCTTTCTCCTTAATCCGTTTCCTCTAAAAGCCGTACTAACACATTTACAATGTTTGTAGTCCTTTTCCGCCATCATAATTGATGTAGTTTAGCACTGTTGAAGTTTTCATGAGATATAGTCTGTTTGGCTATTCTAGGCTTTAGCACCTTCTTTGTGTGGGACTGAGATAGTATTGTTGCTAATGGGTGAGACTGAGGAATTTCCCACTGCCCGTGCATGGCCTCGTGGTGGTCATCTCTCCATTTGCCAAATGTTATCCGTATGAGAATCATACTGAACAGATAATTTTTGGAGAACCTGTCACAGTCCTACATTCTCGTTCACAGCTGAGTCTTGAAAGGCAGATTTTAAGGAGATAATTTTAAGATCTTTCTCTCTCTCTCTCTCTGTCTACAAAAGAAAAAAAGTGGACTTATTAATGTTCCCTCCATCTCGAATTATGTGAATATAGCTATCTCCCTTCTTGGGTTTTATCTCCCTTCTTGGGTTTTATCTCCCCTGCCACACCACCAACTCCTCCAAGTGAGAGATGTGGCTCCCGTTTATGGCTCATCCTTTTAAAGGACTTAAAATCAGGGTGAGTGCACAGTGACCACTGGCCTGGGGGACAGTTTGGGCCTCCTGGGTGGGAGGAGGGCACTATGATTCTTCTGAAAAGGTCACTCCCTACCCAGGATGAGAAGCCCTCAATTTTTTTTAACGTAGTTGTTAGCTAAAGGGATTAACCCAAAGGAAGGGATTTTAAGGCCATGTCCTTGGTTTTGTTGTTTTTGATAAGAAAATTGAATTGGGCATTCTGTAAATTCACTACCTTATATAAGAAAGCACAGGTTAAATTGATCATGCCACTTGAATCCTTCTATGGTTATTTGATTATTTTCAAAATACCTTGACATTTGAAAGGCATATAGACAAAAGCCAATCAATGTAAATAGTTACATTTCGAGGGGAAAAAAAAGACAGACATCAGCCTTTTTTTTTACTTCACCATTTTTAACCACTTGGATTCAGAGCCGGATTTTGTCTCAACTAAATAGAACAGCTGCTATTCAAATCTAATGTGCAATTTTATCATTAACCAAGCCATCCCAGAAAATCTGAATAACCTTTGTTAACTTTTAGGGACAAACTTAACGGCATTATGCTCTAACAGAATTGATTTCATTTGTTAATTTCTTCTAGTTTAGTCTGGAAGAAGTAAGTGTGATAAGGCACATTTGGCAGTGCTTTAAATGAGAGAGGTCGTAAGCAGACACCCAGCTACAAAGTAACTCATGTCTGTTTCCCACAACATTTAACATTAATCAGACTTACTTGCTTAATACTGAGGCTATCTGACTATTGTTTCTTAAGGTATTATTAATTGATGCGTATCATATGCAAATACATGCAGCCTTCCCTCCTACCTAAAAGATAACCCAAAGTAAAATAGAATATATTCACTACATACTACATACGAAACCAGATTGTTTTAATGTACAAAGGAAATTATGTTTTGTATATTATACAGATGTACAGATGTTTTCCTGGGAACCTGGCAGTTTCTTTAAGGAGCTCATTCTTTGCTGTTGTTTCCTTATTATAAAAGCCAACAAGTCAGTGCCGTTTCTGAAATGGCAGTCACTATTTTAGGATCCTGCAGCAGTGACTCAGCACAGAGGTAGATCAAAAATTACAAAATTGAGTTTAAAACTGTATACTTATGTCATCCCGCTAAAGGTCAGTTTAGCAAATCATACCAGCAGCCATAAATATTTTTATATCCTTTCACCTGATAACCTCATTCCTTAAAATTACAAGCAGTTAATTCTTTTAAAAGCTGTATGTGTATATATGATTATCCAACTGTTGTTTCTAAAAATTGAATATTAGAGGGCGCCTGGGTGGCTCAGTTGGTTAAGCGACTGCCTTCGGCTCAGGTCATGATCCTGGAGTCCCGGGATCGAGTCCCGCATCGGGCTCCCTGCTCGGCAGGGAGTCTGCTTCTCCCTCTGACACTCCTCCCTCTCATGCTCTCTGTCTCTCATTCTCTCTGTCTCAAATAAATAAATAAAATAAAATAAATAAAATAAAAATAAAAATTGAATATTAGAGATAACCAAAATCAGCAAATGAGCAATGAAGAGTCGGAGTTTGAAAAAATGGAGTACTAATAGTCGGTGGACTCTGGATTGAAGGTATAAAGACCAGAAGTATACAAGAGTAGTTATAAACCGTCAAGTGACAAAAGAACACAAAATTGTATGTGCACTGTGATTACAACTGTATATAAAATTTTAAATGAAACACTGTGGTGTTAGAGTAGGAATACAGATTTTTTTTTTTTATTTAGTGTTTTGTTTTTGGTTTTTGTTTTTGTTTTTAAAGTAGGCTCCACACCTAGTGCGGAGCCCAGTGCGGGGCTCGAACTCATGGCTCTGAGGTCATGACCTGAGCTGAGATCAGAAGTCGGACAGTTAACCAACTCAGCCACCCAGGTGCCCCTGATTTAGCTTTTTTTAATATTGTTACAGAGTTGCTTAATACATTTCTTAACATGTTTCTGTCATAGAGCACTCACTGCAAGGGATCAGTCAACACTTGCATGTCACATCAGCAAAAATAAGATGCCTCATGGCATGACAATGCTATATAACAAGTGACCACATCGACTTCCGGGCATCCTGAAAGGAACAACGGCATTTTCTAACAGTCGTTCCCAACTCCCAGAAAGTCATTTACACACTGGGAGATCCGTGCTGCAGTGTTCCGTCTGTCCAGTTTAAACCCTCCGGGAAGAAGATGGTATTTGCCAGGGCATAAGCTGATGTTCGGCCTCCTGACCTCCGACTTTGAAGAAGGTGCCAGAGGGTGCCTCGTGGTTCCGTGGGCCTCGGGTTCTCTGTGTCGCCATGGGGACAGCCCCCTTCTTCAGTCTCAGAACGCCCGAACCCGCGGTCGCTCGATCACAGGTTAAAGAACAGCTTGGTGTTCGCACCCCATTTTAAAACTGATTTAACGAGTACTCTTCTTGACCTTCTAAATTAAAGGAGGAAAGGCCCAAACAGGTAAAATACTTGCTCTTTGTGTATACCAACAAATTACTTTGAAATACTGCGGTCTCCGGAAGCATGCTTACCATGTCGTCTCTATCCCGTTCTTGATGTGTTTTGGATGGCATGTTATTGCCAGCCCTTTTAGAGACTGGCTCTGGCTACTAACAGTCACTGCCCATCAGCGCAGACTACTGAGTAATTGCTGTATTGAAGGCACCATCTGGGCATCTCAGTGTTTGAAAAAGTAGATCTGTTTACTGATTCTAAAGAGCTTACAGTCTAGTTGAAAACAGAACAACTAGAGAACGTTCTCAAGGCTCAAGAAGAACAGGTCACATCACCAGCCTTTGCCCGAACCGAGAGCTGGGTGATCTTGAACAAATGAGCCGCAGAGTCAGATTAGCTAAGCAGATGGCGCCGGGTGTCCCAGGCGGAGTGTGCACACATGTCAGAGAAAGTACCAGGTGCTAATTTAAAGCAGATGAGTTTGGTAATGTGATGAGAATAAAGAGCGGTTGTAGATTTTTGGTTAAGTGTTTAATGGAATAAAAATTGTGACTAAGCAATGGGCTGATTGATTAATGTGGCCAGGAGGCTGAAAACAGGAGCGGAATCTGGAGAACTGGGTCAGGCCCGCCTAGCTAGGGCACCTGCTGGGAGAATGGGAAGACACAGCGAAGTCCCATCTTTTGCAGAGAAGGAATCTGCTCAGTTTCATAAAGTATTGAATGTGGGATAAGCAGGAAGTAGGGTAGCTCAGGGGTAGAGCCAAAAGGAAGTTTAAGCCTCCGGAAACTGTCGTTACGGTGGTGTGGATGACACACTGGGGACAGGGTACCTATAATGACTTCAGGGGAGGGATTCTGAGCTGCCTGTCTCAGTGTGCTGTAAATATCCAGTATCAGTAGGATGTTTAAGCAGAGGATTCAGATTTAGAATTCGGGAGCAGTTAGGGCCAGAGATTAGATTTGTCAGTCTTCTGTGCTTTGGATGAGTTAATATGCAGAAGGAACAAGTTGAAAGTCAAGGGGAGGATTAAGTTAATGATGGCAAGGGGCAGGGACAGCAAGAGAACCGTAGGACCAGAGTGTGGCCTCAGGTTCCCTTCACTGCTGAGCAGACGAGCAGAGGCGACGCCCAGTGTCCTCCCGAGGGGATGTTGTGACACAGCAGGGAGGACAGAACCCACACTGGAGGAAGGGAGAGAGTTTTTGGGGAAAGGCTTACTGGAGCAGTTGAGAAAAGGAGGACAGGCATAGCCGATGACGGGGGCAAAAAGGGAAGATGATTAAGGTGAAGACTTTTCTCCGTTCAGGGTAAGGCTGAGTGGTTGGCCATGAAGGAGGGGCAGCCCGAGCCCCGAAGCAAGTGACCAAATGTGAGGAGAACAGCTCCTTGGAGAGCAAGGCCTCCCGGAGGCCCCCGCGCCCCCACCCGCCTGCAACCTCTGCTAGGGCGACAACCAGGAAAAGCAGTCCTGAGCACTTGTGCAACAAAGGACATTGGGCTTGAGTGGCTTGCAAGGACCGGGAGGGAGAATCGAGGCAGTTTCTGGGCCAGTTGCTTCTTATCAATTACGTTGTCTCTAGGCTTCAAAGGTTGGACACATGGAAAGTACTGATCTCTTAGAGTTAAATTTTACCCCAGAGTCTACTTGAATTTAACTTCTGCACAGTGTTTTTACATGGGGTTGTATCCAGTGTCTCATGAACCCAGTTTGACCAGAAGCTATTATTTAAAGTTTGTTTATTTGGTCCCTAATGCGTATAAATAGCGTTAGGATCAACCCTTCCTTAAAACCCCCTCTTCACTCCTCGGTGGCTTTGTGGTTTATATCCTTTAGCTAAGGCATAATACCAGTAGCCCAGAACTGTGTGGCTCTTCTCAGTTTCTAAAGAGCTTTGATTATCGCCTCCGCATCTGAACCTCGGGCAGGTGAGGAGCCCGTGATGTGGTCCAGCTCCTGAGCGGCAGAGCCGTCTTTCAGACCCAGGCCCTGTGGCTCTCCAGCTGCACGCCACTGCCACCTCTGTGGATATAAAAACAAGAGAGGGAGAGCGGGAGCTCACCGTGGTGACCCCCAGTCCAGTAGTGGAGGTCACGAAGGCCATTCGTCTATGCATACGTGACTGGAAGCGTTTAAATGAATACTGCATTAAGAAGTCAAAGATCACTAGGGACCAGATTGGAGAGGAAAATGCTTCATGGAGGAAGGGGCTTGCAGTGTACCTGGAAGATAGGGTAAGAATTAGCAAGGCGGAAAGCAGGGAGAGAGTTGACGGGCTGAGGCAGGTGTAAGCAGGAAGCCGTGTTGCCGGTATTGTCAGAAAGGAGGCTGCCAGGGCGCCTGGGTGGCTCAGTTGGTTAAGCGACTGCCTTCGGCTCAGGTCATGATCCTGGAGTCCCGGGATCAAGTCCCTCATCGGGCTCCCTGCTCGGCGGAGAGTCTGCTTCTCCCTCTGACCCTCCCCCCTCTCATGCTCTCTCTATCTCATTCTCTCTCAAATGAATAAATAAAAAAAAAAATCTTTAAAAAAAAAAAAAAAGAAAGGAGGCTGCCAGAGATGGAGCCAAAGGGGTGTGGTGAGGACAGGTGACTGAGGAGCCTGACAGTCAGGGAGCAGGCTTAGGACCGCATACAGGAGAGAGAGCTAGAAAAGACTTGCAGGAAGCTGGGCAGGCGCCTGAGTGGTAAGCTTGTCACTGATTCCCAGGAAGATTCTTTTTTTTTTTTTTTTTAAGATTTTATTTATTCATTCGAGACACAGAGGTACAGAGAGAGAGAGAGCATGAGCAGAGGGAGAGGGAGAAGCAGGCTCCCCGCTGAGCCAGGAGCCAGACATGGGGCTCCATCCCAGGACCCTGAGATCATGACCTGAGCCAAAGGCAGACATTTAACCATTTGAGCCACCCAGGTGCCCCCCAGGAAGATTCTAATAGGGATTATTAGGGAGTAGAAACTATGGAACGATCACAAGATGCCCATGTGACTTCCCTGAGAAAAAAGCATGCAAAATGAAACCCATTTATTTTCTACACAGCATTCTTGGAGGGATAGATCTGCAGGGGGAGGGGCAGACAACAGAAAAATCCTTACCTTCATGTAGTTCTTTTCTGCTAAGAGTACATTCTTAATTTCAGCTCAGCATTTGATAAGCTTTTGAAATTCCATGAGCAAAATGGACAAATAAAGACTGGACAGGGGTAGGGCGACTGGGTGGCTTAGATGGTTAAGTGTCTGCCTTCGGCTCAGGTCATGATCCCAGGGTCCTGGGATTGGGCTCCTTGCTCAGTGGAGAGTCTGCTTTGCTTTTCTCTGTCTCTCTCTCTGTCTCTCTCTCTCTCTCTGGCAAATAAATAAAATAAAATCTTTAGAGATTGGACAGGGGTAGAGTTGGGTGGCTTTTAGCTGGCAGGAGGACCTCACTCAAAGGGCATGGATTAAAGATTTGTTCCAGTCAGAGGAAAGTCTCTTAAAGCATGCCACAGGATTCTATGTGAGGGAACTGAATGAAGACATAAAAGGCTTGTTTATCAAGTTTGTGGGTAACACAAACTTTGGAAGAACATCTAAGTTCCTGAATGATAAAATCAAAATTGAAAAAGATCTCAATAAGACAGAAGCATGAACCAAGTTAACCATATAACATTTAGTAAGAATCATTTTAGTTTTAGCATGTTTAAAAAAAATCAGTTAGTGGGAGAATTAATGGGAGAACATATTAAAAGACCTTGGGATAGGAAAGGCTCTGGGGGAGACAGTTATGAGGGTAAGCAGTCAGTATCAGATGGCTGTCCCGAGGGTTATTGCAGTCTTAGGACAGAGTAAGAAAACAGTATTTAGAACAAGGGAGGTAATAGTCTTGTTGTATCATATTTTGATCATGTTCACTTTATCGTGGGAGGGAGCAGTTTTACTTTCGATGTGAAGGGTGGTGGTTAATGAATCTGAGGATGTTTAACGTGGAGGAGAAGCACCTCAAGGTTCATGACAACTAGCTTCCAATATGCAGAGGGTTGCCATGTTGAAGACCCCACCCCCACCAACAGGTAGATTTATCTTCCTGCACTCATCAGTGGACATGCAGGGAATTCTGGGGTAGGCGGATTCAGACTCAGGGAGCACGTCGTCAATGGAGGATTAAACAGAGGTTTGATGAGTAGTTCTCAGGGATTCTGGAGAAGAGAGTTTTAGTTCGGGTCTAAGGTTATACTCCCAGGGTGTCTAGTGTGTATCATCCAGCCGTGTGCTGGAGCTGGCTTGTACCAGCTTGCAGGAGCTGACTGTTAAATAATCAGGAATGTTGCAAGCTAGTAGTGAAACTGTTGGCAGCCTGAAATTGGCCATGGGGGCAGCATTTATACCACAGGAGTCCCCAAATGTTAAGGATCTGTCCCACCCCCACCCTCTCCCAGCATCAGTGTACCCGCACCCCACCCCACTGATATTGCCCAGAATAAAGAGTTGTCTGTTAGAAGCCGTGATCCTCCGGAATGTGAAAGAGCAGACCGGGGAAGGGAATGTTCATGTTTATGTCCTTTGGACTTTACAGATTCTGTTTCTCTTCATTGTATGCAGTTCCCCTTGTTTGTTCGCAAACCATTTCCTATCTCCTGCCGAGATCTAGGGCCTGTGAGTTTCTCTGTCACCAGATCTGCCAGGGAAACTCGAATATCTTCCATTTCTTGGAATAATTCTTTCCTTGTTATGTATCTAGACTGGCCAGCACTGTGCAAGCTGTGGTTCCCACCCCATTCTCAGCCACTAGCCAAAAGGACTGTGAATCACAAATGAATTCAACCATTGAAATAGGATTTGGAAACACCTGTGCTGTCGAAAACACGTGATTACAGGTGCAAGGTCCAACTCGTGGCTATAACAAAGCCCTGCAAGCCATATGGCAGTAACTGTCCAGATGATCGGGCTGTGTGGGTTGACCTCAGTTCAGCCCCTGTCTCCCCCTGCCTTACGACAGAGAGCAAATAGTGATTTTCATTCTGTTGTTTATTTCTCATTTCTTTTTAAAGAAAGGATTTGAATAAAGTCTGAGTCATGATATAGAAGGGAAAAGCAAATGCCCTGTGGTAGACATGAAAGGCAAATTCTATTTGAGCCTATTCTGGGGCTCTAAGTAAAAAAAAAAAAAAAAAAAAAAAAATTGTCCTTACTTTTCTGATATGTCTACTATGTACCATTTGGAACCCCAGAGGCTTTTCTGTTTTCCCCCATGATGCCTTCTCTCCACTCCCTCCCCCTTTCGGTTTCCCAGGAGACAGACAATAGCACCCAGGAATGGTTAGGCGGCGACCAGATATGAGCTTCTGTAACCATGAGAGGCCTTTCCAGTAAAGTTCATATTCGCAGCCAGTGAAGCTGTTTGTATTTGATAAGCGTTTCTCTTGCCAAAATTACCCGTCCAAAGGTGATTTTAGAGTTAGGGAGCAAGCAACTCTGCATCTCAATGTTCAAATTGTGAATAAGAGAGTAGAATCATAGGTGTTGGTGTTAACGTGCAGTCAAGTATTGTAACGTCATACCTACAGCCAAACCACGTGAAGACGAGCCACCCCCCTGTATGGTGATGGGGTGTGAAAAGGGGTCAAGGAGGACCGAATAAGGGAATGAGGACACGGCAGGAAGAAAGGGCAGAAGAGAGAGAATGCCGCCGTAGCCGAGCGGGAGTTCACAGGCTGGAGACACGCCCTTGGAAGGGTGGTCTGTGATACAGGCCAAGGACAGGGAATGAAAGGGAACGGCATTCCCACGGCAGAAGCTATAGGATGACATGAGGTAACATGATGTTCATGTTCACCGGAGGCCTGACCTGGACGGCTAGGAACCCGGGGAAGAATCCCACTCCAGTTGTAAAAAAGCTGCAGCTACAGCCTGGGATTGCAATTGGGTTTACCAGCCGGACTTCTGACCACTGGGCTCCAGGCCTGGAGAGTCTAGCGAAAGGATGGACTTGAGAAAGACCGCTTTGGACTTGAAAGAGTACAGAAGGAATTGAATGCCATTAAATTCAGCTGCATGAGCCGTGCACCTGAGCATGCTTATAGAGCAGAGAGTTCGGTTTGAATGGCTTAATTGTGATGTGCAGCAGGGAAAAGGTTAGGAAAAGAGTCCCAGGAAAGAAGTAGGGCAGTGAGGGAATCTTGGACACCAGGGCCATAGAAAAGCAGCTGAGCTCAGTGAGGTAGTACTCTTCAGTAAAGAACGTCCCTCCCAGCCCCTTTGCCCTCGCTGGCTACAAAGAAACAGGGGCCCTATTGTTTTTGGTCAGCTACATGCTGCTGGCCTGAGTGAGAAATCTGTCCACTGGTCAGCATCTAGCCTTCTCCACCCAGGCTTCCAGGGGAGAATTAAGTCCTCCAGCCCTAAGGTGTCCATTGTGTGTAATGAATCCGCTTCTCTCCCAGACTCCTGGTGCTGCCTAAGAAGGCAGTAGTTACTCAGATCATTTTCTGTGTTCTGTGGTTCAGATGAAGAACCCTCCTTGAGAAGAACTGGCCTGAGACTGGCCTTCCAATGTAATCAGCAAACAGGTTAGCAACCTCCTTGGGGTTCCACTAAAGAAGATTACGGGTAGCAGCTAGGATAGTGGACGCTCAGAATTAGGCACATCCAAAACAAGGTCTTATCCCACCTTTGAAGCGTCTGCTGGCTTTGCTCTACCATCAGAACTCTGTCTCCTCTCTCTAACTTACGGCTTAATTGTTCCAAGGGGGAGGCTGAGATTTGCTTTTTTTATCATAAATTTCTTTGTTTGCTCTTGATTTGTTTCCCTCCTCAGTACTTCCCTCCACGATTTCCCTGGTTTGCGTCTCTCCTAACTGTGGTCCCTTAACTACGCCTCGTTAATACCATGAACTGCACCTTGTGGGCTCTTGGAATTCAGTAACTTGCTCCTGGGCATTGTGGCTCCAGGCTTAGGACCCTCATTCCTACAGGCATGTTTTTATCCAAGTGAGTTCCTCCCTGGTCCTAACAGCCCTGATGCAGATGCATTCTTTTCCACTGCTCTTTGTTGCCTGTGAATACATGATTGCATGTGATCAGGAGGAAAGCATTGCTAGAATCCTAGAATCATGGTGTTGGCAAGGACTTCAGAAATCACCCTATTCAACCGCCCACTCACAGGAATTCCCTTCAGCAGCTTTTGTTTAACTTATTAATAGCATTTTTTTCTGGATTTAAACTGTTCCCCAAAATAAATATTGGGTGGGTAATCCCGGGCGTGGTTTGAGAGTTGATATTACCAGGAGTATCAGGAGGAGCAAGCTTTTTTAAAAACCAGAATTTTGCTGGCCTTTTAAGCTTCTGCGTCGTACTGGTCCTTCCCATGCAGGCTTTGGCTCTCCCGCTGATCACTGCCCTCCTCCATGGATGGGCAGAGCTGGATGCTTTCACAGGGGAGGCCCCGTGGGCCCAGGCGCAGGCGATGGGCTCAGTGAAGCCTCAGTCTATAACAGAGGTACGGCAAGGGCTCCTCGCCTTCCTAAATGCCATAAGCCATTCCAAAGATGTGTTTTTAATGTTGGACGTGGAGCGCCTGATTTGTGTGAATGTGGGCCCATCGGGTCTCTGCACCATCGGGACCCCATTTTGCTTTTTTGTCATTTAACACACCAGTCCGCACATAGATAAAACTATCCCTGCATTAATAAAGACGTGGTCTTGGGGGCCGGGAGGCGTGGTTTGCTTTTCCCCTGCCTTTCAGAAGGAGAAAACTTTGCACAGGTGGGCAGGCTTTGCTGATGCTATATAACACTTGGAGATCCCCATCACACCGGGTCGGGAGTCCCAGGCTGTGCTGCTTGAAGTGCTGGAAGCTTGTGTCCTTCGCTCGCCTGTCAGCCCTCGGTGGCCTGTCTCCAGCAGAAGCCTCCTTCCCTAGGTCTGTGTGTGGCGATGGGGAGGTGTGACTGGTCCCATAAAATCTCTAAACCTGCTGTCCACGTCACAGCACTTCACAGTTCTTAGCACTGCATTTTCCAGTTACGTTGAGAGACAAATGCCCTTGTGTCTGTACTTTCTGAGTGAAAGAATCAAAGAATAGCTTATTGTCTTACCTCTGGGCTGGAGCCCAGGAAGTACAGCAGTTGTATTTTCTGCCCTGGTGTCCTCTGCCTCTTACTTATCCAGGCCTAGCCCCTCGTGTCCTTTCCTGGGTCTCTTGAACATTTCTTGTGTTCTGCCTCTGTGCCTTTCCTTACACTGTCCTCCAGCCTGCAGGCCCTGGCCCTCCTGTGGACTCTCTGAAGTCTGCCTATCCCTGACGGTCTTATGAAGTCCTGCCTCCTGGAATTCTCCCCTATTCTTCCCAGCCCGGAGTGGAGTCTGCCACGGTCCGTGAGGGTTTAAGCTCCAGGGGCACCTGGGTGGCTCAGTCCGTTGAGCATCCGTCCGACTCTAGATTTCGGCTCAGGTCATGGTCTCAGGGTCATGAGATGGAGCCCTGAGTCGAGTTCCATGCTGGGCATGGAGCCTGCTTAAGATTCTAAAAGAGTTTAAGCTGTGTGAGGGCAGAAACCATCTTTTTTGTTAATTACCAAATACTGAGCAACCAGCCATAGTAGATGCTCAGTAAATATTTGTCGACAGAAAGGCAGTGATTGCTGGCAATCTTAACTGGCATCTGTCCTATCTTGCTCCTGTCTGCATTCCTCTTCTTATACACGTACACCAGATGCTAAGCTTCTTGAGAACAGAAACCATGGCTTTGTATCACCCTCTAGCAGAGTCTTGGACACACTAGGAGCTCAGTAAATACTGGTGATTGAGTTTATTACATAATCACTCAATAATGTTCCCTGAGTGTGGGGTGAGGGTGAGGAGGCAGGCAGAGTGTCCCACCCCTGCTCTCACATGTAAAACCACCTAGAGCAACATTTTCAGCAAGCAGAAGGGTCCCCCTCTTCTCATCCAGCACTTGACTATTTAGGGAGGATATTAAGAGCATGATGCTGTTAACATTATATTCCTCTTCTAAAAATTTGCAAAGGACTGTATAGAATTGTTCACAAATCCGTTATCCAGTGGTTGGCTAGTTAATTCCTGAGTAAGCCACTTTGAAAACTGATTATAATCCTGCTTCAAATGGAGAGTTGGGAGAAGGCCAAAAAGGGTATATTATTGTATCTCGTAGGAGGGGAGAATCCGGCAGATAGTCACTGAGTTATGGCGCCAGAGCCTTCCTTTCTTCTGTTATTGTAAATTATTGTTAGAGTAGAAAGCCAAATCAGCAAAGTGAGACTCCAGCATTGCACTTCCTCTCAGCTGAGGTCTTATATAATGAAGAACTTCATAAACAAACATTGCATAAATTTAATGTGGGATCTCTCCTATTAAAGTTCGTGCTGTTTAATGTAAAGCGGAATAATCGTTTCATATGCCTTATAAATTCTAAGGTGTCCCTTGCTTCTGGGGTAGTTTAATAAGAGAAAACTAGTTTTATGCCCTTCAAAAGTCCCCAATATACTGCTAAAACAGTAATTTTGCGTCGCTACTCTACTAGTCTTCCTGCCTCTGTCTCTCCCTTGGGGGTCTCAAACCCAGGGGCCTGTAGGGCCGGGCAGGTAACATCAGTGAGCTGGTGAGGCTGTAGCAGGGGGCGGCACTAGTCAGCCTGGGTGAATTATTGCCAAGCACAAATGTGTAGCCCAGATTTGCCAGGGCTTTGGATTTTCGGGAGAAGCTGGGAATCCAGGCTTTTAGGAAATGTCACCTGATTTCTAAATGTTAGTAACTAATTCAAAAAAATGGTAAGTCCTTTGTGGGCCAAACAGTTTCTGGCTCCGTGTGGGATACTTTTCTGGGGGAGGGTAGTTTGCAACCTTTGTCCCATCCCTTCAGGCCTTGCTGCCTGTGGGCACTTGAAAATCCACCCCCACCCCCGCCCGCCCCATACCACTTACCACTTTGCCTCCAACCATTTTAAGGGGGCGTTTAATTCATTCCCATCTAGAGCCTCTGCCACGGCAGGGAAGGGACCAAATGGAGTGTCTACTACAATGGTGGGTGGCGGGCAGATGTTCAACTAAGGCTTGAGGGAAGAATGAGCCGCCACCTTCCTTTCTGTGCTCTGTCCTCTCTTTGAGGTACGCCCGCACCTGGGCATCACCTGTGGCTGTGCAACGAGTGACCTCAAAACCCAGGGGCTTCGCACAACAGTAAATGTGGATCCCCTCACAGTTTCCGTGGGCCAGGAACGTGGCCGCAGCTTGGCCGGATGGTTCTGCTCAGGTTCTCCTGTGAGGTGGAGGACCGGCCACGGCAGCTCGCGCTCGTGGCTCGCAGGCCGTGCTGGCGGCTGGCAGGAGGCCGCCGTTCCTTCCATGTGGGCATCTGCGTGGGACTGCTGGAGTGAGCGTCTTCACACCATGGCTCGGGCTTCTCCCTGAGCCAGTGGTCCGAGAAAGGGCAGGGCATGGGCGGCTGCCATGTCCTTTATGACCTCATCTCCCAAGTCACGCATCAGCGTTTCTGCAAAATCCTGTTCGGTGTTGGAGGGGCCCATACGAGGACGTTGAAAATACCAGGAGGGGAGCAACACTGGGAGCCATCTTGGAGGCTAGCTGTCATAGACCCTCAATAAATCCCTTTTAAACAAATGATCCAACACTGAGAGTAGTTTTTCAAAAAAACGTTAAAGGAATAACAGTTACGTAACAGTCATCCCATTTACTATTGTGTTCTTGAGATCAGCTTCAGAAATTAAATATCCTATTTTTTTAAGATTCTATTTGAGAGAGAGAGAGAGAGAGAGAGAGCGCGCGCACACATGCACATGAGAGAGCGTGAGCCTGGGGGGAGGGGGCAGAGGGAGAAGCAGACTTCCTGCTGAGCAGGGAGCCTGATGTGGGGCTTGATCCCAGGACCCTGAGATCATGACCTGAGCCGAAGGCAGATATTTAACCGACTGAGCCGCCCAGGTGCCCCTAAATATCCTATTTTTACAGCCCGTCTTAGAACTGTCTTCCCTAAATGTGTCCAATCTTTTTTTTTTTTAAATAATTTTAAAACCCTACCTGTATCACCTCTTAGAGTGATAGATTCAGGTGTACCAGCTGCTTTTCAAGGAAACCCTTTCAATTATTGCTTACCTCTGTCTGCTTCATGGGGTACTCCTTGTTCTGATATTCTCTCAGTTGCCTGAGATGACACTTCTCTACTGAACCTAATGTTTTTTAAGGATTTGAAAGGAAAGTCCCCAAGAAGTAGCGTCCTGAATAAAGAGTAGAACGCCTTTGATATATTAATAGCACTTGTGAAGACAAATAGCCCCCAGAGATTCCCCGGGGCCCTCTGGATTAGTAGGAGGGGGCGCCAGTTAATCAGAGGCTACAGACGGGGAGAGGGGTTACTCCAGTTCCTGTCGGGGGATCTATTTCTGGTACCTCCTTTCCAGCCTCCCACCCCAACTCAGACAGCAGGCCTAAGTGGGCGCTGCTGGGGCTTACACACACACACACACACACACACACACACGACACCCTCAGGCTGCACGTTACCTTTGCCTTCTTCAAGAACCATCCTTAATATTCATTTTAACCAGATTTCACCTGAATGAAAATATTAAGGGGAAGGAAAGGTGCCCTGATGTGATTTCCCCTAGGAAAATCCCCACTGATAGCTAGTGCTTATTTGTTCAATAAACAAAACCTTAGGCTGGGAATTGAAGGTCAACACAAGCAGAGTCCAGGAGTGTGCACTGGGGCTGTGGAACTGTGCAACATTCTCGTGTGCACCTGGGGAGGGGTCTGGCACCACCGCCCCCCAGGCCCCACCCACTGCACCTTGGCGGTGGTCCCCAAGTTGGGGCGTCGGTAAATGGAAATGAAATGTATAATTCATAAGGCCGAGGTGGTGTGCGATCTGTGGAAGGGGGGTGGTAATTACAGAATTGAGAAATGAGGCTGCAGTGTTGTAAGTAACCTTTCTAGGTTAGAGACCGCTGTGATAGATGGCCGGCATTGTTCTCTTTCTGACCTTTTTCTGAACTTCCCCTTAGAAGAACAGAGGAAATACAGTTCTGCCTTTTCCCATATTGTTTTTGAATAATACCTTCAGATGCCAGCGTTTAGCGTTTCTGTTCTTCCGTTTGGGGTTTTGCTTCCCCTGCCCCCCATGCTTCACTGCTTCCCAAAGAAGAATCTAGCCGCTAATTACTTTGTCGCAGTATTAATGGTAAACACAGAAGCTACACAAATATTTGTCCATATTGAACAGAGTATGTACAGGAAAAGAAAATCGCCCTGCAGCATCCTTTCTCTCCCTCTGCCCCCCACCCCACCCCGGCCAAGCAGGCACTGGGGAGAGTGGTCCTTGGTAATGGTGCAGGTGGCCCGGCAAGAAATGTGTGGGACATGGCTGTTGGTAGGAAGATGACGGAGCCAGGGAGGGACCGCAAGCTCCCACTTGCAGAATAGTCATTTCAACCAGATGTTAACGTGCAGGCAGGAATCATGCTCATTCACGTTGAGGCTATCGATGCGATCCTAGGAGGAAAGGAATACCAAGGCTGGGGAATGTGTCCCGTGTGCCCTTCCCTTCCTCTCTGCAGCCTGAAATGCCCAGCGTTGTGCCCTCCTGCCTTCCCTCTACCGCTCTCGATTTCCTGCTCTGAACTGTGCCTCCCCGGTGATGTCCCATAACTTTGGGCTCTAGGATCAGCTGAAGTCTATCAGCCTCTGTGAAGTCGAGGAGCCCCAGAAGAGAGAAAGAAGGAAGGTCTCTGTTTCTCACACAAATAAGCATCGTTAAAGAGGCAGCAGAAGCGTTTCACTTAGCCTTGCAGTTGAATCTTGAGTTGAATGTTTGGGGTATTTGGGGTTGTTTTGTTTCCTGAAAAAACAAGTCTTTTGAGGCCAAATGAAAAGGAACTAGAGAGTTCTGTGTCAGAGCCTTTCAAACTGGGGACAGAATTCGGTTAGCTCCGTTCAGTTGGTTAATGTTGATTGAACACCTGCTGTGTGCAGAGGCACCACCTGCATAAAGAAGCAAATATAGGTTCTTTCTCCTCTAGGAACTTCTGATCTCATGGGGGAATCCAGGGCAGGCCTCAGTGCATACACACCTAGTCCTACTTACAGAGCGGACGCTCCCCAGAGGCGAGCATGACAAGCGAGCACGCAGTGACTGTAAGTGATAGTTCGGAACTTTTATTCTTTGGCAAAAAAGAAACTGAGCTCTTCACACCAGTCATCATTGCCATTCTTTCAAACATCCACTTAATTGCTCGTGGGTTTTTTTAGTTGAATATTTTAAAAATGTCCCTCGCTGCCTCCTTTCTTCACGTTTTCTCTGGTGATTTCTTTCTTCATCTCCAAGTAGTTAGTTTCTCCTTTTTCGCCCACCGCTCCTCCACTTACATATACTTTAAAGATACAAACTTCCTATGCCAAGCTTCTCCCATTAAAAATAGAGCTTTATCGGTTTCTGTTCAGATTTCCCCATGGAAAGCCCCATTATCAGAGAACTCACAAGAGCTGCCTGCTCCCTACCTCTTCTCTTACCCTAAAACGAACACGCAAATAGTAAGCAACCCGTTTTTATTTCTCCCTCAGATAATCAGTCCAGTTCAACAAACATCGTGTATTGAGCATTTACTTTGTTCTTGCCTAGTGCTTGGCAGTAGGGGGAAAAGAATGTAGCCATAGCCTCTTCTAGCTCCTGAGTGTAAAGCATGATAGCCAACGTCTGTGAGGACCCAGGACTCTGCTGGGGGCTGTGAGGTGCACAGACATAAAGAATGCAATCTGCCACTTCGAGATGCTTCCAGTCTCATTGAGAAGCTGGTTTTAAACAATCATGAGTATCAGTGCAGGCATGAGTGGAAGAGCCGAACGGCCCGTGGGTGTGCTGTGGGAACATGGAACAGGAGGGTGCCTCGGGCAGGGAAGGCTTCTGGAAGAGGCAGGATTCCAGTTGAGAGCCCGGATGGCAGCCAGAAAAGGTGCTTTCCGAAGAGGCAAACTGGGAGCACCGGGGGTGTCCGGGGGCCCCACCCTGACCACTCCAGTGAGTCTGGAGGGTTCTGCCTCCGTCCCTCCCTCCCTTCACCTCTCTTTTCACTTTGTGCCTTGAGCTCCACAGATGTGTGGTATCTCCCCGATTCCATGCGCTGGTTAGCTCATTTGGCTTAGACTAGTGTTTGGTGCTCAAGAGAGCAAAAGGAACGTCCTGCTCTCCTTTGCTGGAGGGTGCTCCATTCCGCAGGCATGCAGGAGAGGCCCAGCTCTGGGATTACAAAGAGGCCCCATGGTTAGGGTGAGAAAAGCAGTCAATGGGAAGATAGGGCAGTGCTATCTTCATCTGGGGGGATGCTACCTCCCCTTCCCCTGACAGAAACATCTGTGCTCCACCCCACACTTGGCTGTGCATTGCTGACCATGAGGCCCAGCGGCCCTCCCCAGAAGGATGCCCACCCCTCCGTCCCACTGGTTGAAGGTTCAGAGGCCTTTTAGAGCCCATGTCCACTGCACTTCAGCACCCCCTAGTGTGAGCTGGAAAGAGCCAGCTTGGTTTTTTCCTCCGTGACCCAAACAAACACAAGAAAGCAAACTTGGGCTTGGTTTGTTTTGCTTTGTTTCAGCTCCTTTAGGAAAAGTTGAGTGTTGGAAGGGTTTCCCTAAATAAGCTGCCCTTGGCCGGAGACCTAAACTTTATGCCCATTTTGTTTGGCAAAACTCCTGCTGGAACAACCAACCAGTTGCCCTGTCCCGACCGTGTCTCATCCTAACAGGCTGTGGTTAAGACCACCATGTGGGTGAAAGCTGCGCCCTCTGCCCTCATCTGTGGGTTTGGTCTCCTGGCAAGGCGAGCACGGTGTGCACTCCCCCTGGGAGCAAGGCCTGCCTCCTCCACCGGGCTCTCTGGCCCTGCTCGTGCCTGCCTGCTTGGAGACGGGACTCATGCTGTACTTTCTGGGTCGGAACCTGCTCCATTGGCCAGGACGGCTCCTTGCAAACTGGCTCAGGTAGTGTGTCAGCAGGCGTCAGCCCCCTCTTCCTCGGTAATTCTTTCCCCAAAGTGCCACACAGGGAAGGAGGCCTCTTCTGAGGGTGTGGGAGTATCCCTCTTGCCACAGTGGAAACTGACCCTCCGGTTTGTGTTTGGCATCTTTCTTCAGGGGATTCTCTTTCATATCTCAGGTCTCCGGCCTCTGCTGTCTCGATTGGTGTGTTTCCAGTCAGTGACACTGAATGCATCACCCTTTCAAAGAAGGAGCAGGTTTCCATCTTCAGTCCCTTTTTCTTATCCTCAGCCATTAACTGTAGAGAATGCCTCGTGATTTAGCCCCACGCACCGCATGATCCGATGGTGCTGGAAGGAAAGGAAATAGGCTAAGGATGAGCCTTGTCTTTGTTACAGTTCACTCACTAAGTGTTGTGAACCCCTGGGCCTCTCCCGTGCAGGCCCAGGGACCCCTAGCAGGAAAACATCATGATTCTTCAGCCCTGTGTGGGTTCATTCGTTCATCCAGCAAACGTCTTGGAGGGACTCACTATGAACTCACTGAAACTAAATATTAACCAAATGTTTACTGACATTTAAATCACTAAAGTTGCACATAAGTAAGTGATATTACCTTCTTCATGTTTTTATCTGGGGTAAAGGGTGAGCCTTGAGTTGATTGATTCGTGTGAAAGAGGCCAGCCTTTTACCCCCTGGCCTGACATCTCGTTTTCACTCCACTGGTGGGTAACATATCACCTCTCTGAATCAAGTGAAGGTGCTGCATTTATAATTGATTCCCCAGGAATTCCAAATTCCCTCCCAGTGCAGAGAAAAGAGGAGCAGCTTCCGGAAGCTGAGAGGTGGCAGCGGGACTTGAGTATGGGCGGGCTCCCTGGGGAAGCTCTAAATGCACAGTTCAACCCTCAGTTTTAGTCAACAGACTAGCAACAAAGCAGAAGAAAAACAATCCACAAAAGGAGCTAAAAAGACCGTCTGAGGCTTTGTCTCCTTTCTCTCTCAGCCAGCTCTGTCATCTTCCCAGCTCCGGGGCTTTGTGCTGAGCCCTCCCTCTAGTCCGCCTGCTTGGGGAGCCTGCATCGTGAGGCCTGGGGTCCACGCTGCCCACTGATGCACAGGCCACACAGGGCCACCACAGGTGGAAAGGGGATGGCGCATGGGAGGGAATGTGCAGGGGCTTTGCGACAATGACCATGCTCTGTGTCTTCACCAGGCTGGTAGGGACCCTGGTCGTTGCTTTTTGATAAGTCATTGAGCTATATGTTTTTGCTTTGTGCGCTTCTTTGTGTGTGTCTTATCTTATACAATAAAAAATAATTTAATAAAGATAAAAAAGACTCGAAAACCTTGAGCGGCACAGGAGTGAAAAGAATCGGTCTGTGTAGATACGTGCAGAAACCTGTGATTCTCTTTCCCTGGCTGACGGGTGGTGGCACAGACGTGTCTTGAGCACATACTTTGGCACAAAGTGAGAGCATAAAACCTGATGATCTTCTAGTCCTGTGGGGGGTGGGAGGCAAGACCAGGCCTTGTCCAGCAACCCTTGGCTTCATGGTCAAAGGCACTAGAGACCAGCCTGGGAGCAACTTGCAACGTAGACCCAGTGTATGTCAACAGGGTAAGGAATTACAGGGCAGTGTAAGCATCTTTGAAATGAGCCATTGTGGGGTCCAAGCTGATTTCTTCCTAGGGACATTTCTCATTGAGATGCAGAAGGAATTTCGAGGCTACCATCAGAATATACTCCAGACATCTGAGAACTGGTTTCGAATTCATACCAATATCATTAGAAGCTTTGGGGGTTAAGTTCCAGATCCAGCCTTTTCTTCTGGTATGTAAGCAGGAAAGTTAGATTTGGGTGCTGTACTTTGTTTGCAGAGGTGAAGCAGTGCTGGGACACAAGGATCAGCATGGGGGTGGAGTGGGGGTGGGGACCATACAGCTGACCCTTGAACAACATAGGTTTGACCCTTGAACAACATGGTCCGCTTACACACAGGTTTGGCTTTGTTTTTTATAAATACAGTACTGTAAGTATATTTTCTCTCCCTTATAATTTTCTTAATAACATTTTCTTTTCTCTAGCTTACTTTATTGTAAGAATACAGTATATAATACATATAACCTAAAACATGTGTTAATCGACTAGTTATGTTATCAATAAGGCTTCAGTCAACAATAGGCTATTAGTAGTTTAAGTTTTGGGGGAGTCAAGTTATACGTGGCTTTTCAACTGCTTGGTGGAGTGGGAGTTGGGGCCCCAACCCCATGTTTTTCAAGGGTCAACCATATATGTATTTAGTGTACATCAGGAAAGTCTCATTCCGAGCCAAGATGTTCATTGCCCATACAGATAAAAAATTGTCACTCTGATTCTGACATTACACTGGAAATGGTCAGTTGAATCAAAGAAGCCAGCTTCCTTTGGGAGACTGTCCAAGCGTGGCATGAGAATGATGACAACATCTAACAACAAATGATGACAACAACCAAACCGTGGTTATTATAATCAACCTTCCATATGGACATGATGAATCGTTCTGATGTCTTGAGCATTTCTCTTGATGATAGCTGGAAACATTCAGTTAGAACAGAATCACTGGTGAGGGTCTTGAAATGATCCTCATCAGCACACAGTGTTATGGACATCAGCAATGTCGCCCGAGGTAGAACTTCTAGAACATCCGTGCAGTGATTTTCCTGCATGCGTATCATTGAGCTGGAACCACCCACAGGCATGAGTGGGGCATCTTTCCTAGCTCTCCTTTTAGAGTCAGAGCCTTGCTCCCTGTGGCAGCCCTCCACCACAGTGCCATCCTCAGCGTATTACAGGGCAAAACTACTTCTGTGGAGTGTGTCTAGAAATCTTACAGTCCACAGTGTTTGGTTGGGCCATCACAAGGACAGAGTCCTCATCACCTTGGCTGAGTGCAAGCTCATGCAACGAGTGGACTCCTGGTCAACCTCACCCTGTGGCTCCTCCCTGAAGCTCTGTCCCTTGGTCCCCTTGTCCTTCTCATCTCCCCAGCACCCCAGTCAAAAACGAAGTTATTTCTCTCACATGTCCTGTTTACCGAGGAAGATGTGTCTTTCTCAAAATCAAATCCCAGGTTGGCCTTGGATTCACCAGGCCTCGATCACTAGTTAGATCTCCACTTGACCTTCCTGGGTCCCCCAGACATGGTATGAAGCCATATTCCGGGCACGCTGCTCCCCATTTTCCTAGCATCCCACTGGTGACCAAAGGATGGATTCTCTCTCCGTCTGGCTGCCCTGAGACATGCTCCCCTGCACTCACCCTGCAGGCTGTCTACTGTGCAGATCCTTCGAGCTTTGCGGTTCAATTTCTCTAAAATAGCCTCCTTCCAGTCTTCCAATTTCTGCTGTTTCTCGGGTCCTGTGTTCTTTGATGTAACCCCTTGCCTCCCACCCCGGGTCATCAGCACAAATAGTGGCTCAGAGCTCATGTCAGCATTTCCGAGTCCCCTTATATTTGCAGTGGAAACATAAGATTGAACAACCCATCTGAAATACAATTTTGCATTTTGATTGCTTCTGCCCCAGCCATACTGAGGTTACTTTCAATCTACATATATTTGTGGGACCGGGCTTTTTCACTGCAGTTCAATTCAAGTACACCTTATAATATCAGTGATTATAAAATACCATGGACTAATAGAGTGTCTTGCTTCCAAGGAGTTCAAACTGCCTTATAATTCTACCGACCATCATTTATCTTCATCTTCATATGCTGCTGTAGAGACACAAGAGAAAAAAAGAGAGATTAATAATCACATTTTACAGATGGTGAAATAAAAACTCGGAGAAATTGAGTAACATTTTTCCAGAAATGTACAGTTCTTCCTGGGCTCTCTGATTAGTGTTGCAGATTTATTGCCCAAGTTGGGAGTGGCCATGAACCTTGCACTTGTTTTACAAGTGCACCGTGAGAATGGTCGAGACATCGACTCTGGTCGCCCACTCAGCCGGGAGAGGCCAGGTGAGCAAGAGATGGTACCATGAAAGGGGATGCAGGCTTAGGACAGGGTTTCCCCATGCCAAGGGGAAGCGTGGGGCTTATGGCTAGGCACTTTTCTTTCTGAAGTTAGGTGGTAGGTATTTGGCTGTTGGTTATATTCATTTTTGTACCTTTTATAGAAATAAATGAGACAAAAATGTTTAATATGTATGCTTTAATATATTTAAGCAGTTTTCCTAGTGTTTCCACTTATAAGGAAGAAAGTGGGTTTTAAAAATGAGGAAAAGGGATGCTCTTTATTCGACTGCTATGACACAGATGTGTTACAGATAAATGATTTAATACGTTTTGATTGCCTGCTCTCTGCCAGGCCCTCTGCTAGGTGCATCCTATGATGCTTTGTTTAATTTCAGCCTCATACCAGCATCAGGAAGTCGAGGCACACAGCTAGAACCTGCCAGCACCGGATTCCGCCTACGAGCGTGTGTCATTCCCACTCAGCTTGTGTGGTCTCCACACCTCTGTTGGGGGTCACTCCTTTGCAGGGTCCCATGGTCTGGCCGTGATCTGGGACTACCCTGTCCGCTCCAGGTGCTGTTAGGAAGGCTAGTGGAGCGAAATATCAAAGCTTCAATAATTGATGTGTCGAAAATGACAGTCATTTATTCTCTTTCTATAGAAAAATAGAATTTTCTGTGTCTTGCTGCGGGAATGTTGGAAAGGAACAATCTCCCTCTTAGGTGCAAATTTTGTCTGGCACTTCATGTGTGTTTAAAGTATTTTTGATGTCCCAAAATAGCGATGAGGAGACTGTGTAAGATGATTCCGCAGGGCGGCAAATGAAGGATGAGTCATTAACAGAACCTGGGTGATTTGGAGCCCAATGGGGGGGCCCGTTTCCCAAGCCAGCAGCCCTACCTGCTGTGGAACTGAACTGAGAACAGAAACAGCCCCCGTAGGGGCACCTGGGTGGCTCAGTTGGTTAAGCAACTGCCTTCGGCTCAGGTCATGATCCTGGAGTCCCGGGATCGAGTCCCGCATCGGGCTTCCTGCTCGGCGGGGAGCCTGCTTCTCCCTCTGACCCTCCCCCCTCTCATGTGCTCTCTGTCTCTCTCATTCTCTCTGTCTCAAATAAATAAATAAAATCTTTAAAAAAAAAAAAAAAAGAAAAAAAAGAAACAGCCCCCGTGGAAGAAACCAGCATGTTTTCTTTTTGTTTTTACATATGTAAACTTTGAAACAGAAAGGCCAAATAGTGTGCCTCTTGTCATAGGGCATGTTGCCAAAGAGATGGTGCTAGCTTCAGGGGAAACTGGTGCCCGCTAAGAGTGTGGGGTTGAAACAGAACGATTCCTTCTACAGATGCGTAGGGAGCACCTTCCATGCCCAGGCACTGTGCTAGGCACGGGGATGGGGCGAGGGTGGGGCGTGCACTCACCCTGCCCTGTGCCCCGGAGGCCACCCCCGCCTGTGCACTTACCGAGACTCAGCTCAGACTTCTCCCAGGAAGCCCTCCCTGCTCTGCCTCTCCACCCCCATAGTCTTTCCCCCTTTGTGCCCTGGGCATGTACTCGGCACGTTGTATGTTAGCTGTTGGCATGCTCTCACCTGCAGCCAGGCAGGGAGCTCCTGGAGGGGCCATAGGGTCTCGTTTATTTATTTTTCAATCCTCAGCACTGTGCATGACGCATAGCGGACACTTAGGAAGTGGCGGTTTGGACATTCGAGTGAGTGAGTGAGTGAATGAGTGGAGCTTGAGCCAACTTCTCGCTCAGACTCACCATTGGTGAGAATGGTTTTCACTTCAGTCAGGAGTAAATGGGCCTCAGCAACCACCAGACGTGCCTCAGGTGCACTGAACAAAAAGAAACCGATTTTAGGCTTCACTTTGAACTTCCAGGGGCTCAGAGCCGTATAGACCAGCAGCACAGGGAACAGGGCAGGTGCAGGATCGCAGCAGAATGGTCTTCAGTCCCCCGGAGATTACTGAGAGCCAGGTAGAAGAGCACCTTCCTTAGCCGAGGGCTCAGGGCCCCGGTGTCGAGCAGGTATTTATGGAGCACGTGAGCAACAGACCCTGCCCCCTCAGAAGGCTTAACGGGGAGCCGGTGTGCAAACTGTGTTCAGAACAGTTGGTGCCCAGTTCACGTTTATTGGACCAAGCTGGTTATGGGTGGTCGTGTATTCATCCCCTGGTGTGGCCAGCACGGAGAAGGTGGGCAGCGTGTGTTTGAGGAGGAGGGAGGCGGGAGGGGCCGGGCTGTTGCAGAGATGTGATCAGGGTATCGTGTGTGCTGGAAAAGGACTGAGGGAGAGTTTGGGGGTGGACTAGAAAAGACAAAGCAAAGGCTAGAGGCCTGGATCGAGGAGGCACAAGGGAGCTGGTCTCCCTGGGAGCCGAGGGCGGCGCTGGCTTTAAGAGAGTTAGGAAGAGACGGGCTCTGGAGACCTGAGCTGTGAGGCCTTTTCAGACCCCTCGGGGCCCTGGAGCCCTGCAAGCCCCCGCCACTCTCTCTGGCCTTTTTGCCGGAATCGGTTGGTGAGCCGCCTGCAGGCCGGTGTCCCCCGGGCCCCCACTCCCGGGGTTCCTGCCCACACGGAGCGTGCTCTTCCTCGGGCGAGAGCCTGCCCCTCATGCCCAGCTTCCATTCCCTCGCGAAGATTTACCCCTTCTGCTGTCCTCTTTGTTTGTGCTGCCTTAGAACTTTCCGTGTGAATCACATATTGTAGCGCTTTCTTGTATTTAATAAAGGTTTATTCAATCAACAAATCCTTATTGATTGAGTGGCTACTAAATGCCAGGTACTGTGCTGCCCTGTGGACGGAGCAGGGGGAGACAGACGGTAAGCAGGTTATTGGGGAAGGTGCTATAAAGTGACATTTATGGCACCGGGGATGGAGACTAACTGGTGTCAAGGGAGGCCCGTCTGTGGCCATGACAATTAAGCTGAGGTTTGAAGGATGAGAAGGAGGCAGCCGTCTGAGTGCCAGTGGAGGGAGCGTTCGAGGCAGAAGCACCATGTTGCACGGAGGCTCTAGGTCCAGGAGCTGCGGTCCTCTAGAAATTGAAATTGAAAGGACAGTGGTGAGCAGGGCAGGGTCGTGATCACCAAGGTCCCGTGGGCCATGGAGGGATTTTAGTGCAGCAGGGAGCCTCTGTGGGCCTGAGAGCAAAGGGAGAGGTGGCCTGTCTGCTCCAGAAGCTGTGCAGAGAGCGGCCTCCATGGGGGAAGGAAAGACCCGAGAGGGGGCTCCAGGTGGCCAGGGCCGGTGTGGTGGCAGCGGACATGGAGAATCGGGGGCCGGTCTGAGAGATCCTTGCGAGCGGCGACAGGGATGGATTGGTGGGGAGGACCAAGGTAGAGGTGGGAACCAGAGAGCGTCCCGGGTTTCCAGCATGAGAGCGGGCCGGAGGGGCTGTGAGTCCCTTCAGTGAGACAGCCCCACAGAGGGAGGGATGGAGGGAGGGACGCGTTGGGGAGGGGAGGCCAAGGGGAAGAGTTCCCTTGTAACCAGACTAAGTTTGAGGCAACTGTGAGTCATTCCCAGGGAGGCGCTGGGCCATCAGGATGTACCTCTGGAGCTGAGAAGGGTCCAGCGTGGAGATGGACGTTTGGAAGAATGAATGGAGTCCAGACCTGTGGCAGTGGATGTAGTTGCTGTCAGCTTCCTAGGGTGGCAGAGATAGTCCCCACAGAACGCAGGACTTGGAACAATAGCTATTTACTCTCTCATGGGCCTGGCGGCTGGAAGTCTAAAATCGAGGTGTCGGCAGGGACATGCTCCTTCTGAAGCCAGTCGGGGAGGCTCCTTCCGGGCCTCTCCCAGCTTCTGGCGGCCCCGGGCACCCCTTGGCTGCTGGCGACCTCACTGCAGCCTCTGCCTCCATCCCCACGTGGCCATCTTCCCTCCACGTCTGTGTCCCAATTTCCCTCTTCTAAGGACAACCGTCCTGCTGGCTTCAGGGCTCACCCTACTCCAACGTGACACAATCCTCACTAACCACCTCTGCAGCAAGCCCATCCCCAAATAGTGTCACTTCTTCAGGTGTCGGGGATTAGGACTCCAACATGTCTGTTTCGGGAGTTGACACAATTCAGTCCCTAACCGTTAACCTAGAACAAGGGTGCAGAGAGAGAAGACAAGGGGTCCTTGGGGCTTCGCCATCACAGAGCAGGTGGCCAGAGGAGGACAAGCCCACAAAAGAAATGGAGAGGCAGGAGTGTGTGGCATCGTGAAAACCCCGACTGCATGTTTCAGGACGGGCATGGGACGGGATGGTCACCGGTGGGAAAGACATGCGCCTCTCGGGTCACGGAGCTGAGAAGTTGACCAGTTGACGTGACAACGGCGCCCTTGAGTGAAGCAGAGGATGGAAGTCAGCCGGAGGAGGGCAAGAAGATGGGGGGTGAAGCGGAGATGCTGCAGGAGACCACCCTGGAGATCTGGGGGGAGAGGGGCAGAGAAATGGGGCCACAGCTGCAGGGTTGTGAACAGACGGAGGAAGGGTTTGGTTTCGTGTTTGGTTTGCTTTGTTCTTGTGCTGTATTTTAGTTTTTGAAATGGGAGAATGTGGAGCGTGTTTGTACGCTTGAATTAGCTCTGCTTTCGTGTCTGCGTGTTTGCGTTGCACACCAGTAGTGTTCAGCCTTCCTTGTCACGTGGGCTAGCCCGTCGGGGACAGGCCCGGGCCTTCTATTTCTTTTGTCCTGCAAGCATCTAGCCTGATGCTTGAGCATTCGTTCATCGTGGTCACAGCAAGAAACGTGTTCTGCTGTGCACACCGTGGTGCCGTGAATGGCTGCCCCTTCCTCTTCTAGTAGGAAATGGACTGAGAGCCGTCTTCACAGACCCTGTTCAGGTAACGTCAGTTGACGAAACCCACATCTGGTGTTTCTTGCCAGAGAACATCACTGAAGTGCCCTTCGCTCCCGTCTTGTGTCTTGGATTCACCTTGCACATCCTCAGGGAACAGAACCTGAGAAATGGGTTTCCGGCCTGCTTCGGGGCGTGAGAACCGGTGATTAATCTGTTAGGAAGGTCGGCCCCATGGCCAAGTCCAGAGATGCCCCCATGAGACCAGCCCAGTATGTTCCCAAGACCCGACGTGGAGACTACGAGGGGCAAAAGCCCAGGTCACAGGAGTAGGGAGACAGAGGTGTGGAGAGGCTTGATCCGGCAGCAGTAGCCTGCCAGAGGGGAGCAGGAACCAGGACAGGCACTCGTTCCCCAAGGAGAGGCCTGAGTCTGCATGTGAGAGGAGACTCTCTAGAACACTCTAGAACAGAGAGGGCAGAAAGGAAGGCAGGTTCTGACACATAGGGAATAAGAGAGATTGCATTGCTAGAGGCAACCCGCAGTCATTTCATCCATGTACACCGTCTAGCACTGCGACTGAGATGACTGGCAGGTGACTTCCAGGGGACTCTGGAAGCCCACGTGTGTGGGGGCAACCCTGGACACAGTGACCTCGGCCAGGTGTGGGACTGAAGGCCCCATGACACAGGCCAGTCTGGCAGGGATGTATCCTAAGGCAAGCACAGACCTCCCCAGCGCACCAGCGCCAGAGGGCAAGAGCATCCTTCCACGTTCAACCTAGCCGTCAGCACCCGGGACTGGAGGACACAAAGACCTGTGCGAGGGTGAGGCGCCAGGCAGAACCCTGGCAGCCGAAGTTGCCAGCAGTGAGGGGATGGGGAAGACCCATTAAGTAGGATCAGTGGCAGCTTGCACCCCCCCCCACACACACACACATAGTAACTCCCTCCTACCAAGCCTGGGAAGACCCACCCGGCCTTGGACTCTGGCAAAAGCGTGTTTGGAGCCCAGACTGAGGACTGTGGCGCTCTAGAAGCAAGCACCTGGCGGAGGTGCCGAATCCCCAGCTCTGAGGAAATGAGGAAACTCTTTACTTCTGAAAAATCAAGACTGTGTAACAAAACATCTTGGTTTTTTTCAATGCTATGATCTGGAGACAAAAGATGAGCCAATGAGAGCAAATTTAAAAGAAAAAAGTGGGGAGATGCTTTCTAAGTGGGGAGCATTCAGCTTGAAGCTCCGAGACAAGGGGAGGTGTTCTGACCACACTCTTGCTCCCTCCTCCCGTGTTAGCTGGGTGAAAATAACCCAGACGGAGTCGTCTCCCCAGCTCCCACTGCTCCCACTCCAGGCTCCTGAAAGGGTAGGAGAGTGGCGTCTTCTGGCATTGCTTAATCAAGTGGGAAATTTGCAGAGAAAACAGAGGCTGGGCTAATGCATTTCATTATCAGCAGAGCGCCTTGAGCCACATTTTTTTAAGCTGTGTTCATATCTCATACTTTGAACCAGGTTTTCTCCAAAATGTACCCCTACTTAATCATGACACATTCTTAGAAAAGAAAATGCACTCTGTGGTGTCCTTGGTTTTCGTTACTAACTACATGTGAAAATTTCCCTTTGAATTTAGGTGGTTTCCTTCGGAAGCTCCGGCACGTAATCTTGTCTATCACGTGAAGGGACATAATCCTACAGTCAGGAACGGGTTTATAATGGAGTTCTGACTGGTACCCAGACTATGGATTCAGGAACATGGTTCTATAATTATATTAGGGGACTTTTTAGGAGACTAAGTTTTTAGAAGCTGATGATAAAACAAACAAACAAAAAAATAGTATTTCCTTACAAAAGTGTGATTCAGACTCCTAAGAAGACGGATCATTGGCATTAACGGATTTTGGATTGAATCCCCTTATTCTGGGGTAGAGGCAGCTTGTTTTCTATATTACTGAAAGTAGAGGACCTGTATTTCAGAATTCCTTTGTAAAAAACCAGGCATTCTCTAAAGATCGGTTTCCTGGGTTTTCAATTACAAAAGATAACTCCTGAGTCTCTCTAAAGCGGTTACTAGCTCATCTGGTTAGAGTATAATGGTAATGAAGTCAATGGATGGGGCTCCCTGTAGGTCTATTGTAGACCTACCCTTCATCTCAGCCGGCCATCTGACCACACTGCCTGCTTACGGGGGAGGACCAAGCCCAAGAATGGAGGGATCACTGCCATGCAGTGCAAGAACCACAGGTCCTTTAGAGGGAGGCAGTCATGGCACCCCGGGTTTGAAAGATAGGATTTTATGTAGAGTTCATACAGAAATAGCTGCCTGCACTTCCAAATCGCTAATGATTTCTCTCCCATTCTTCCTTTTCAGGGCCCCTGAGATCATCCTTGGTTTACCATTTTGTGAGGCAATTGATATGTGGTCCCTGGGCTGTGTCATTGCGGAGCTGTTCCTGGGCTGGCCGCTCTATCCCGGAGCTTCCGAGTACGATCAGGTGGGTCCAGGCAGCTCAGGCGTTCATAAGAAGCACTTCCTTTATAACATGACACATGGGTGGGGTTATAGGGTATTTCCTTGTCTCCCAAACCTTGCTTCCCGTAACAGTGCTTTTCTTTCTTTATTCCTCTTTCTTGCCCCTTTTTCTTCTATTACTTCTTTCTTTCCCTATAAAATTGTCATTTTTGTCAAAGGCACTAGAGCCATGAGTACACCGTAAGTACGACAGGAAACGGCCTGACCTCCTTCTCATCTTTTCTTGCAGATTCGGTATATTTCACAAACACAGGGTTTGCCAGCTGAATATTTATTAAGCGCGGGGACAAAGACAACTAGGTTTTTCAACCGTGACACAGACTCGCCGTATCCTTTGTGGAGGCTGAAGGTAGGAAGAGCGGCCCCTCCACTCCTCCCCAGTGCCCGACACTCAGGGAAGAAGGGCACCGTCCACTTAGTGGGGGAGATTTTACCATCGGCACGTGGATCCTGGATTTCACTTTGATTCAGCCAGCAGCATGGGAGAGGGGGTGACCATTGTTGATATATGGGATGGATGAATTTGGATGTTCAAAAGCACCACTTTGCTTGGCTTGCTGCCTGCGAAGCTCAAATCCCAACTTCTGGGGGCTAAACTCCTGGGATATAATCCCAGTAAACCATGATGACTTGTTGGGTTTGTGCTGGAGACAGAAATGAACCACCCCCTACCCTCGAGGAGCTCCCAATCCAAAGGGAACCTGGACGCATGTGGCGAGACCAAGCCCGCACCCCCCACACCCCCACTGTCACAAGTGCCCTGTCCCTGGTAGGAGCAGAGTGTGGGGCCAAGAGGAGGGATCCTTGAATACTGCCTGGGGCAGAGGGTCAGGGAGGAGCATTTGAGCTGGGCCCAAAAAGATGAAGAGGGTCTTCCAGGCAGAGGAAACAGCCTCAGCAGCATGGCATCCTAAGGCTCTAAGGAGGGGTCTGTCTGTCCGAGCCGGCAGGTGGTAAAGCGTGCCATTGCACACCATAAACTCTTGGGTGGTTTTACTTTAACAGAAACATATTTTGCTTTCACTTTGATCTGTGCCTAGTAATTAAAATTAATGTGCTTTCCTGGGAAGGAAAAAATAATGCAAGTCTTAAGTATGTTTTATGTTCATTTTAGGTGTTTCTTTTTTTGCAAGAGAGTAGGTGGGGTTTTTTGTTTGTTGGTTTTTTGTGTGTGTGTGTGTGTGTGTTTTTACAGAAACCACAGCCAAATTCTAATATGATTTAATGATAAAGTGTGGCCAGTAGTTGCAGATCTAGAAAAGAGATTTGAGAGCTAAGCAAGCACTCTGAGGCTGTTGATGAGAGGGCTGGCATTTGGCAACTGTGAGAGTGAGAAGCTCAAGGTCAGGTCCAGTGAAAAAGAGTTCCGGGGTGGAGAAGGGTGAGGCCAACCAGGGGCAGGGTTCACTTCTGTGTCTTAGTGAGGAGCCTCAGTCCTCCGTGTCTGGCTGTTCCTGGGATCAGAGCTTGGATCCTAGCAGCTCCAGGTGTGACATCCTTGAGTGAGATTTTGAGGATCAATTACCTGTGATCCATGGATGAGTCCAGAAACCCCTAGTAATTGGAGACAGCAGCTTCCTAGACCAAGGCCGGTGCAGGCACCATATGTGTGTGGCCCAGCCCCAGGAGGACTCTGGGGCCAGCTGCCGCTTCCTGGCCATGCTGCCTTGGCAGACTCCTTAAGCTTGCCATTCCTCTTTCTCCCTCTAGAACACGGGTTGGTCATCGTCCTACCTAGGATGGTTGTGAAGAATACTGAATGAGCTCATGGGCTTTAGAACAGTGCCTGGCAGGCAGTGAGAGCCTCTAGATGAGAGTTTGAGAAATAAAATTTAAATTTATAAAACCATGTGGAAAAAGGCCTCTGCTTCTCCACATGCGGAGTCTCACCTTATCACTTAAACTCGGGGGAGAATGAAGGGTTCTCAGGGATGTGGCATATTCTTATTGGAACCCTCTGGGTCTGATTCAGAGTAGGCCCCCAAAGGGTGTTTGTGGGAAGGAAAGAAGAGAGATGAGTTAGTGTGGTGGATGAGCAGGTCACTTTAAGAAGAGTGTCCTCTGAAAGATGGGAAAAAGACCCTCCATGAGAAGCAGAAGCTCCAGGGTTGGAGTCACAGTGACGAAAGAATTCACAAGACCAGTCAATCAGCTTTTGCCTCTTTTGACCAGACACCAGATGACCATGAAGCAGAGACGGGGATTAAGTCAAAAGAAGCAAGAAAGTACATTTTCAACTGTTTAGATGACATGGCCCAGGTAAGCCCCATGGGTGAGTATGCAATGTTGTTAGCCCTTTACAAACCAAGCACAGCAAGACCTCTGCGTAGTATAAGATGGCGGGTAGAAATTCACGTTACTCAACTGCAGTGGTTGACCTTGACCTTGAACAGTGATATGCCACTCCTAGTAAGAATACCATTGGGTTGGTGAAACATTTTCAAAACCTTACACCAGCTCTTTAAAAATAGCTTCAGTTTATTGGTTCCCATTTGTAAAAAAAAAAAAAAAAAAAAAAAGCACTGGCCAATCTTAGTGATGTTTTCATGAGAGGAATTCAAGCTCATTAGCACATTTGAGTCTCATGCCCGTGAGTCAGTGTATTAATTCCCTCAGGCTGCTGAAACAAGGTACTACAAACTGGGTGGCTTAAGACAGCAAACATTTATTCTCTCACAGTGCAAGAGGCTAGCAGTTTGGCATTAAAGTACCATCAAGGCCATGCCGCCTCTAAAGGCTCTAGAAAGAAACTGTCCCGTGCCTCAGTCCTCATGTCTGCTGGCCCCTGCCAGTCCTCTGTGTTCCCTGATGTGTAGCTGCATCACCCCGACCTCTTCATCCTTCTTCATTCGGCCTTTATTCCTGGGTTTCCTCTTGCCTGTGCACCCAGACCTCCCTCTTATTTCCTTATAAAGACACCAGTCATTGGTTTGGTACCCACCCTACTCCCTTATGACCTCATTTCAACTTGGTTGACATCTGCATAGACCCTGTTTCCAAATAAGGTCACATTCACAGGTACTGAGCATTAGGACTTAAACATACCTTTTGCCGCCACACAACTCAACCCACTTTAGTCAGTCTCTCTCAGCTCACTGGTGGGACTACAGGCTCTCACCTTTGTGCCCAGAGAAAATTCTAGAACTTTAGCTATTTTTAGTGTAAAGACGAGTCTAAAATCAGGACAACCCAAAGAGAGTTTTTCTTAAAATCAATGAGAAGTAAAGCTATAGACCAATAAACACTCAGCACACTTCTTACTGAAGATGAGTGTAACCAAAAATCATGACTCTGAGTAAAGGATACTTGTCGGTTGATTAGAAGCTTAGATTGTCTGAGAAAACTGAAATTGCTTTCCGGAGCTTGCCTTGGAAAATAATAGAAAGCACCGCAAAACAAGTCTTTCAAAAGCTGTCTTAAGCTTGCTCTTGGAAGAAAAATCCTATGCTCAGATATCCTACCCGTCTTGGCCAGAGGTAAGCCCCGTGAATACGGGGCCTAAATTAATTCTGGCCCTAACTCAGTGCATTGCCAGAGGACACAAACATTATAGACGGAAGAAGAGGTCACATCAGCTTCTGCAGGTTAAATAACCCTTTTTTGCATTTCATTTTTTACTACTTGCTTGTAGTTACTGTTTTTCAATTGTGATAAAATATGCATAGCATAAAACTGACCGTTTCGACCATTTTGAAGTATCTAATTCAGTAGTATCAAATACATTCACATTGTTATGCAACCAATGTCCAGAAGTCCTTCCATCTTGTGCTTATTTTCAATGAGGTGTGATAGGAGGTACATTTCAGCTTAACTGATGGAAGCAGGAGCAGAGAATAAGGGAAGTAAGGGGAGGTGGGGCACACTGGGGTTTTGGTAACCTGTCCCGATTTCCCTCCAGGTGAACATGACAACAGATTTGGAAGGGAGTGACATGTTAGTGGAGAAGGCAGACCGGCGGGAGTTCATCGACCTGTTAAAGAAGATGCTGACCATAGATGCTGATAAGAGAATCACTCCAATTGAAACCCTGAACCACCCCTTTGTCACCATGACACACCTACTCGATTTTCCCCACAGTACACAGTAGGTGTCTTACTCGATGCTTTTTACCAGGGGTCAGCAAACGTTTTCTTTAAAGTCCCAGATAGTAAATATTTTAGGCTTTGCGGCCATATAGTAGTTCTGTCGTTATAGGCTGAATAAAGGTGGCAGCCAGATTGGGCAGCCCGGGGCCACACCGCTTTACACCAAAAAGGAGGGAATGGTGGAGCGTGGGAGAGCGCGAGGCAGGATGAACCGGCCCCTGGGACCTGTGCATAAAGGGAGTGCTCAGAATGGCAGCATTTATGAAGCAAAGCCACTCAGTGCCAAAGCTCACTCCCAGAACCATTCTGGAGTGGCCTCTGTCTGGTCGGGATCCGGGCTTGTTCCTTCGGTCATCCATCCATTCAGCAGACTGTGTGCTGTGCCACATGGGGGTACAGTGTGGGGCAGAGCAGCGGGGGCTTCCAGCCTATAGGTGAGGGAAAGGCACCAAACAGGTGACCCCCCAAAGAAGCCGGCTGTTATCAGGGAAAGTAGGCTGCCATCGGGGCAGGGCAGGGCACCCCTAAGGAAGGACCGCCGAAGGAGGAGCAACAGGGAACCAGGGACAAGGCCGGCAAGGGCAGGAAGGGCGCTGCCTGCGTGGGGACTCCCAGCATGGGCGGCACAGGGTGGGAGCTGGGGTTCCAGGGGGGAGAAGAGGCCTCGGGGTGAGCCAGGCAGGGCCCCGTGTTAAAGATTTGGGTCTTCATCCTAAGAGCAGTGGAAATCACGGAGGGATTCCCGAGCAACGGATGGCTGGTTAGAGTTGATTTAACAAACACCTACCTGCTGCTCCATCAAGTCAGAGGGGCTGGGAGGCCAAGTGCCCATCAAGGTCAGCGATGTGAAAGTTGTGGGTGGCCCAAGAGCTGTTTGGGGGGAAGCCCCAGCAGGTTGCAGGACTGAGGGGAGGGGAGAGAGAAATAGGAGTGACTAGAGGGGCCCAAGGGGGCTCTTCTGATATAAAGAGACTGGAACAGTTCAACATGCTGGCAGGAAGTGTGTGTGGTGAGCGAGGGATTGAAGAGAAGGATCCAGAAGTTCCCTGAGACGCCGGGAGGGGCCTGGATTGTGAGACCATTGTTATGGGGCGGGGGGGGAAGTACATGGGTGTCAGCAGGCATGCTGGCTGGATGAGGGAAGTCGAGGATGTTCTTCAGGCAGCTCCTGTCTTCTTTTGTTGAGAGCCAGGTGGTTGGTGGCTGAAGAAGCGTAGGAAAGCCTGGGTAGTCGGGGTAGGAGGCGGCAGAGCGAACTCACCAGAGCCTTAGGGGATAGCTGCGGAGCACGGAGTTTGGGCATGAATAGTGGGGAGGGTAACCGGACCCCCAGGTGAGGGCCTGGAGAGAACTGACGGTTAGTTGGGGTCACCCCGGTTGGAGCTTTGCCAGGCTGCTAAGAGGAGAAGACAAACTGAGAGACTAAGGACAGTGGCAGTAGAGTGGTCAGAATCCAGGAGGATGGCTATGGGAGGCCTAGCTGTGAGAGGGAAAGGAGGCGAAGAAGGAGGGGCCAGAAGGGCTGAACGGGCTGATCCCCTCAAAGACTGGTGATTTTAGGAACCGCCGAAAGAGCCAGAGGGGCGAAGGTGCGGCCGGGAGATGCGATGCTTGAATTTGCAGTGTGGGGAAGTGGAGCGGTTGCGGTTGGTCGCGAGTGGGTGGCTAGAAGTGACAACAGGCCACCAGGACGAGAAGTAGCTGAGAAGCCGGAGCTCCTGGCAGCCGGAGCCTCCCCCAGTGGGCAGGGAATGGGGCACAGTGGAGACAGGCCTCAGTGGTGGACGGGGAGAGGTGGTGGCAGGATGGGAGGAGTGTGGGTTTGAAGAGGCTGAGGAAACAAAGCACACCGAGGGCCTGACTGGCTTAAGCAGCAGAACTTTATTTTCTTACATTTCTAGAAGACCGAGACCAAACACCAAGATCAAGGTGTTTGGCAGCATTGGTTTCTTCTAAGGCTACTCCGCCTGGCTTGTAGATGGCCATCTCCTCCCTCGTCCTCACATGGTCCTCCTGTACACCTCTGTGTCCTGATTTCCTCCTCCTCATAGGGAACTGGATGAGGGCCCACCGTGAGGGCCTCATTTCACCTCTTTAAAGATCCTGTCTCCAAATGCAGTTCCATTCTGAAGTAGTGGGGCTGAGACTTCAACATAGGGATTGGGGGCACAATTCAGCACAATTCAGCCCATAACAGAGGGTAATGTGAGATAGCACTTCAGCCTCTCAACCTCGAGGTTCTTGGGGTGTGAAAGAATAAATAGTCCCATCCCCAGTTGTGTGCAGGGAGAAGTGTGCTCAAGAGAGCGCCAGATTTTAGTTCGGGTTAGGAGGACATAGGGATGCATGAAGAGGCTGAGCATAAGAGATATCTGCACATCCTGGCTGGCCCTGCCATGACCAGACTGGGCCTCGTCCCAAGGCTGGACTTGACCCTCTCCGAGCTGCAAGAAATGAGTGGGTGGTACCCTCATTACCTCCTCTAATTTCAGTGCTGGTCCTTATCAGTTGACACTGAGTAAGTCAGATCACATTGCAACAACCTTAGTTTGCCAGTACAAAGAAGGAACTCGGACCCCTCCCTAGCAAACTCATTCTGAGATTTGTCCTGTTTCTGGGGTGGTAGGGGTAAGTCAAGGCATCAGTCTGTACAACAGAAGGAAGGCACACTTGGTGATTTACTGGATAGGGCTCCCGTGAGATCAGTCTTTTTATATTCAGGGGTGAAGCGAGACAGCTGTGAAACAGCATGGCAGGAGATGGAGTCGTGCTCTCCAGAAGGCTCCCGTCAGCCATCTGCACAGTCGATGAGACAGTCACCCACATAAAGTCAGGGGCCCCTGCCTGTCTCTGGGTCCTGTGAAGGAAGCAGCAATACAATGCTTCATTGTACTTGGTGAAAGACCAGGCTTGGAGACCATGAGCATCAGCTTCAGATTCAGAATGTGATGTAGGTCCAAGGGGATCCCTGGCAATATAGAATTCAGAAAATGGGCTCCAGAAGGAAAGACAGGTCTTTGAGCAGACCTAACCTTACCTGAGAGTAGGCCTAACCCGTCGGGGGCCCTAGAACTGGCCGGAAGACCATGAGAACTACAGGGCAAGAAGGAACCTCCAGCCCACACTGCTGAAGACCTCCCCCTCCTTGGGGCTGGGCCAGAGCTGCCCCAACATCTAGATTAACAGGTGAAAGGGACCCCACCCATTTCTCCATACCAGGGTGCTAGTGCACAAATTCCTTAAAGACCATTCTCACAGAATTAACCCGAAGTGCAAGTGCTTGCCTGCCTTCGTGAAACTCAAAACTCAGAAAAATTCATAGTCTAAAAGCTTTGGGTTGAATTGTCACAAAACCATAGAATGCTTTAAATACATTCCAAAAAGAAAACAAAACCCATCATTTTATTCTTTCAGCTTCCATGTGAAAGCACCAACAGTTTGCTTGGTACTCAGTAGGTGCTCAAAGCATGTTGGCATTACCAGCATTACCAATACTTTTAGCTCTTAGTTACCATAGAATAGGTTTTCCTTTCTCTGCAGGGTCAACAATCAGTTAACTGTTTATTTCTTGTGCATCGTGTGGCCATTCTAAGTAGTCATTAACTCAGAAAGAAAGGATTCTCTGAGCATATCTAAGTTCGGAACATCGTTCATGGAAAGGATGTTTGGGGAAAGCCCACAAACACCCGGTTGGCCCAGAATCTAGCATACCCACAGTATACATTTGTAATCTTAAAGTAGTAGAAAATTAACATTTTATTTATAGTCAGTATTACACTACTTATAATTAAAATAAGTATTTAAAATTGAAATTTAAATGCTGTTTCACTATTCTGAATATTAGCAGTTGAGGCAAAGTAAGTTTAATGAGAAGACAAGTGAATGAGAAACAATGTATAAATTCTGAAGGACACTCTATGGTGGATTTTCAAGAACTCAGTGGTTGAGGCCACTGAGGCTTTCCTTTTCCTCCATGCTGATGTCAGCAACATTTTTATACTTCCCTTTCCTAACTAGGGTTTTAGTTTGATTCACAGATGCAATGGAGGAAGAAAAAGAGGGAGAGAATTTTTATTTCATGTAACCTGGCAAGAATGAGAAAAGCAAAAGGGAGGATGAATCAGGAGGTTAAAGAGGATATACATGCGCACGTGAAGACTGCTAGTAATTAGCTCTTCACCTTGGCAGATGACTTGTCTGTCCTCTCTAAAACTTCATCTTTACTTGTAAAACAGGGGCAACAGTCCTCTCTCCCTCTTGTGGTTGTTGTAGGACTGAGTGAAGGAGTGCTTGCAAACACCTTCCACAGTTCTCAATCAGTGTTAACCACGATTATTAATTATTACTAGTATTATTCCCATTACATGTGCAATTCCAGTGGGGACAAAGAGTGGCGACGGGTACAAGGTACTGGGTTGGCTGATTCCTTGGCCGTCCCGTAGATGGCGCCAGTGCCCCAGAAGCGCAAGGAGTTGTCCTTGGTAAGACAGAGAGGCAGGTCAGAAGCTGCTGTTTCTTGTTCCCAGTCAGAGAAACCACCTTGAAAGCCAAGAATGAGCAGTGAGGTTGGTTCAGCAGATCAGGGATATGAGGAAAATACAGCGAGAGCCGTCACGTCTCTTGTGCTATGGAGAACCTTTAGCCATCCTGGATGGGGGACGGGGCGTAAGGCAGTGGAGGCGGTTCATCTGAATAAAGGTGACTCTTGCAAATGCAGACTTTGCATGAGAAATCCAGGAAAGTAGACCTAAAGTTAAAGTTTCCCCGGTTGTCTCACTACATTAACATTTCTCTCCCATTCTGTCTGTTTTCTCCCCTTTATCCCACATTACCTTCCTCTCTTTCCCTCATGCCTCTGCCTTCTGCATGAACAGCGTCAAATCATGTTTCCAGAACATGGAGATTTGCAAGCGTCGGGTGAATATGTATGACACGGTGAACCAGAGCAAAACCCCTTTCATCACACATGTGGCCCCCAGCACGTCCACCAACCTGACCATGACCTTCAACAACCAGCTGAACACTGTCCACAACCAGGTGAATGGGGAGCAAAGGGGAAGGCGGGCAGGGCTGACGGTGAGCATCAAGAATTGTATTTTCCCCCCAAACCTAGTCAGGAGATCAGATTCTTCCAGTATCATACACAATATCATACACAAAATTCCTCTACTACGTAAGAAAGTGTTTACTTCCAAACTTACTTCCTTTGAGAGACCTACGCACTCTGTACGGACTGCTGGTCCCATGGCAAGGTTCCAGAAAGGACTGTCTTGGGATGCTTTTTCTGAGATGGCACCTTCGTGTTTCTTTCTGTCCCAATGTGGGAATAATGTAAACCTCCCGCTCTAATGCTTTTATTTATGTCTGACACCTGCCTGGTAAAGAATTCGAGCGCAGGAAGGGATGCTGGCAGTCACGCAGGGCAGACCCCGTCCCCGTGTCCCTGCACTGCTGGGTCCACATGATCTCCTCTCGGGACAGATAAAACCTGTCCTTTCTCCAAGTCACAGGGAAAATCAGTTCATCAGTCTGTCACCAGAATCCGAGCAGCCAGAACCAGAAGGGACCAGGAAAATAAGGTTTTCTTCCCACACATTTCCAGCTTTTTACAAAAAATTAGTAGAACCCCACACCTCACACCTTATTTAAAATAGGAATGAGACCCAGGAACCATTTACTGAATGAATACTCTCTAAATCCTAGTCCAGGCTGCCTCTGGTATCTAAGAAAGAGACTTGTACTTTTATTCCCAAATTCCAGTCTTCCCACTTTCCCAAAGAACTAACTGTCCCTGGGTATTTTTTTCTAGTCTGCACACACTGCTCCAGAGGACAGGAGTGTCTGTTCTAATCCTGAAACACAGATACCTCCGCCTTGCCCTCCACACTCTTCTGACAGGTCCCTTCCTGGCACTGAAGAGACACTGGCCTCAGCTACCAGCAGCCCCCATCTCCTCCTCCCCTCCCCCACCTCCCTGGTCTCTAGGCCAGACCTGCAGCGCACAGAGTTGCTGACGCTGAGCTTTTCTTCCCTGCTCTCTTTCCCCCTGCCTGTATCCAGGGGAGGCCACATGGAATCTGCCACCCCAAGGGGCCATTGATTTTCTTAAGACTCTCCTTGGGGGGGGGCGCCTGGGTGGCTCAGTTAGTTAAGCGACTGCCTTCAGCTCAGGTCATGATCTCAGGGCCTGGGATTGAGCCCTGCATCAGGCTCTCTGCTCAGCAGGAGGCCTGCTTCTCCCTCTCCCACTCCCCGCTGTCTCTCTCTCTGTCAAATAATAAATAAAATCTTAAAAAAAAAAAAGACTCTCCTTAGGGGGAAGAGCTAATGCTAAGACCTGGCGTCCAAAGAAACAAACGGTCCCTCCCAGGGCCAGGCCCAATGCTCAGGCTAAGGTATCCAAGCCAGACATAATGAGCTCCTTGACAAAATACCACCATGGTTTTGTCCTTCATCACCAGAACCCCATCACATCGGCTGGCAGAAGGGGGTTTGTTGTAAGATTTTATTTGAGAGAGAAAACGAGTCAGCAGGGGAAGGAGCATAGAGAGAGGGACAAGCAGACTCCACGCTGAGGGTGGGGCTCTATCTCATAACCCCAAGATCACGACCTGAGCCCAAACCAAGAGTCTGACACTTAACCGCCTGAGCCACGCGGGTGCCTCCAGATGGGTTAATCTAACTGAGAAGTTTGTTTAAATTGATGGTGTTGGGGGTTCAGTGCGGAGCACAGGGGACCCAGGCGAGACCTTGAAGCGCAGAGGCTTGGAGGGAATGCTGTGCGCCAGAGATTCGTGTGAGTCAGCAGGGCCTGCATCACAGCATGCTCGCCAGCAGTGAGCAGACTCTCTGGCTGGTGCCATGAGCACAGAGAGCAGAGGGAGATAAATTTGGAAGGGAAAATTGGCCAAACCGTGGGAAAGGAATGCCAGACCAAAGTGCGTATATAGTGTTCATTAGACAGTAATTGGAGATTTGGGGGCAGAGGTGGTGACAGGCACAAAGTAGTCTTTTGGAAAGAATGTTCTAGCCTCAGCCCCAAGAAGAATTGGAAGGGGGGAGCGTGAAGACCAGAACTTCACTAAACAGAGCCCAGCACCAGGGGAGAGACCCTCAGCTAAAGAGGTAGCGACTGAAGAGTCAGGTCCCAGGGATGATTTGAAGGAGGCAGCCGCAGGAGGTGGAATGGTCGAGTACCCGAGTGGAAATCTGGAGGATATTGGTCCCCAAGGAGGGAAATGTGTATGGGGAGGAGCCTCCAGGACAGGTGGGGCCCCAGAGAGAACAGAGAGGAAACACAACGCATGTCATCAGTAACAAAACACAGATGCTCCCACATGCGCATCACACATGCATTCCCAGTCACACTACCTGGAGGCCCCAAACAGCCACTTATTGTGACAATACATATCTTAAAATCCAAACATGTATGCTACGTAATGTAGTGATTACTTTCAAACAAATTAATTTGCTTTGCACATAAATTCAACATAAAATCTAAGTATTAAAAAAAAAACATGTAAAATGAGATTTTATCCTTTTTATCAAATTTGACATATATACGTACTTTCTTAAAATCCTGTTTCTACATGTGTCCAAGATACCCTTGTGGCTCTTGCCTCCTTATCCTTCAGTCCACGGAACCTCTAGCGGCAAAACTTGTAAACAACGTTGAATTCGAAGACACGGTGACCCCCTCCCCCTATCTTGTGCAGGATCAGTGTGAAGAAGGCTAAATGGGGCAAAGCCAGAGGATTCCCAATTCAGAACTGAGTTTCCTTGCTTCCCAGGGAAGCTCATTCTCAAATGATGTCTCTTTCCAAGAGAGACAGGAGAGAGGACATAATTTCAGAGTTACTTAACTCCTCTCAAAATTCTCCTGACCCACTGGCATCTCTCCTGTCTGGCCTCCAGCCTTCGGAGCTGAACGCCAGCGTACGATTGCCCCAAACTCAAACAAGAAAGCCCAGACTGTGTGTCCCTCTCCCTGGCTATCTTTGGTATAGCGTGTTAATTTGCAGTAGTGGGCTCTGCAGCCATCCGAGGGGATCTGTAAACAGTACTCCCCTTAGGCCTGAGCAGAAGGGCCCCCTTCCAAGGCCTACCTCAGCCTTCCTCCGTGTGTGTGTGCTTCCTTGCCAAACTCTGGGCACCTGGGCCCCTGTGCCTGCAGAGGCCTCCTCCTGGCTTCAACCTCCTGAGTATGGACTGTGCCACCAGGCCCAAGGGAAGAGGAGTGTAAACAGAGCTTGGACGTGTGGGCTGGCAGGTCCGCATATGTGCACCCAAAGCCCCTGAGTTGTGGGATGGAGCTGGGGCAGGAAGAGAAGGCAGACAGGAGGTCAGCTCTCGCCTCCTCCCCCGCCCTCCCATTCCCCGCCCCGTCACCATGTTCCAGTGCAGAACCCAAGGAATCCAAGAGTCTTAAACTCAAACCTGGCCTTCCAGGTAGTTGTGAAGTGTATTTACCAAAGTGGAAGGGCAGAACATAAATAGTTTCTGGCCCGATTTTTAACTTCGCTGTTTTTAGACCTACATTATGCAAGCTTCCGTTTGCCCTCTCATCCAGGCCCCACAAATGCTAGGACTTGGCCTTAGTGTGAGCACCGAAGATGATTCTATCGTGGCGGCAGGTGCCTGCTTTTCCCTGAGACTCAACTGTGTCTCCACTCCCCTCCGTTTTTGCTTTTTTGCTCTTGGTTTTTATTCGTTTGCTCTTCTTTTGAGTTCATTTATTTGCTTTAGACTCGTGGCTCCCAACATACCACCTCCCTCATTTTTTATGTTTGTTTATTTTTGTTTAATCCCCATCATTCCTTTAGGCTCCCACCTCCACCAGTGCCACTCTTTCCTTAGCCAATCCCGAAGTCTCCATACTAAACTACCAATCTGCACTCTACCAGCCCTCAGCGGCATCCATGGCCGCAGTGGCCCAGCGGAGCATGCCCCTGCAGACGGGAACAGCCCAGATCTGTGCCCGGCCCGACCCCTTCCAGCAAGCTCTCATCGTGTGTCCACCCGGCTTCCAAGGTAAGGATGAGCAGACGCAGCCCCTCACCTGCTTCTTACCGGACGACCTCTGGGGCACTGGTACCCGTGGTTTTCCCACATCACTGAACTTGAGGACCCCTCTCCTGCTCTGGCCAGCCTAGAAACAACAGGACTTAAGCCTCAGCACCAAGTTGTTTTTCTCCCCACCTGCTGGTGTTTTTGTCCCTGGCCAGCTGTCTGGAAATGAGCGTGTTGTTTGTGCTCCTATTGTTAGGCTGATGTCAGCTTACATTTCCTCCAATGAAATATCCTCCCAGCGGGTTATCTGTAGAGAGTTGCCGCTCTGCCAGCCAATGCAGTCTCCGGTTCTCATGAAAAATACAAATCTGCCTGAAAAGTACCTCCCAGGCCAGTCCCCCAAATGATTCTTTAGCCACACACCCCAACACTCTTCTCCTGAAAGTTCTAAGAAGCCAGAGTTGACTGTGTACGAGGTTACCGTGTATTCGGAAAGCTCAAGTATTTGTTTCCGCAAACCCCACGGTGTAAGCCTTTGTGTGGCTGCTCAGGTTCAGAGTCGGTGCAATTCCAGTGGATTCAGATGCTCTTCCCAACACCCCTGACTTTGACATACCACAAGTGTATTTTCATGTTAGAAGCCATTTTTCTGCTGTGATTTGTCGGCATAACTGTTCCACTTTAGGCTTTTACACACTCCTTAATTTGACCTTCTAGTCTCTGAACAGGTTCGAAGTTGGTTTTTTGTGGTTTTTAAAATTTTAAGTTAGAAACTAAAGGGGAGACTTGCAAAGGACCAGGTGATAGCCAGCAGGGACTGGAGTGAAGGGGAGATGAGACCTGACCAGCTGGCCAGGAGGGTTCTCCGCATCCAGCAGTTTCTGACCCTCCAACAACCCCTTTCTCCCTTGCCCGGGTCTGGAATAGGGTTGCAGGCCTCGCCTTCTAAGCACGCTGGCTATTCCGTGCGAATGGAGAATGCCGTGCCTATCGTCACTCAAGCCCCGGGAGCGCAGCCTCTTCAGATCCAACCAGGTCTGCTTGCCCAGGTAATTCTTTCTTTATCATTACTGGTATTGCCATTATCCGTGTTAGTGTTGTTCACAAAAGAGATAGATCCCCGCTAATTCCCTCCTTGGCAATGAGTTAGGTGCTGTGACTCATTAGAATAGATCAGTAATATTCTGAATGATCCCCAGGTGAATCACCTTCCTACATATCTTGCTTATAATTCCACAAAGAACTTTAGACACAGGAAGAGTCTGGGGAAATTATTATTACTATTGTAGCTTTATAATGCAAATTAATATGGGAGACATAGGTTTTAATCCTAATTCTGCTAATAACTTTGTGACCTAAGGCAAGTCTGTTAACATTTGTTTGCCTCGAATTTCTTTCTTATAAAAGAGAAATTATTTTTTTAGAGCCAAAAGGAACCTTGGAGATTATCTCCTTATTTCATAAGGAGTTGAAAAACCAGATCACCGAAGCTGTGATTTGGAACCTTCCTTATCTGTTCACATAGGTAACTCCGAAGGTAGAATGAGAACACAGAGGTGAAAGTGGTTGAAAATGTGTAAAATGTTGTGGAAATTTAAGGTAACAGAGTGAGGCAATGATAACAGTAATCAGTCCTCAATGGCACTTGAACAAATATATCATCATTATGCCAGACACTTCATAGTTGTTAATTGATTTAATCCCTACAACAGCACCATAAGTAAGGTATCTGTCTCCAGGTGACAAATAGGGAAAACAGGCACAATCCCTGGCTCAGAGTCCCATGGCAATCAGGTGACAGAACCAGACGCAAACCCTTCTACAGAGTCGTTTCCATTGCTGGGTGGCAAGGACAGCTTAACCTAAATGTTGTTGATTTAGAAGCACATTAATTTGTAAATAAGGTAGGTTCCCAAAGCCTTTTTTCAAAGTGCTCCTACAGACACTTTATTGATGGTATCTTCTGTTGAACAGAAGTGTTTGGTTTTATTTTTAATGTACTGAAATTGCATAGGTCTGTTTGGGCTCTCTACTCCGTTGGCCTTTCTAATGTTCCGCTGTCTTCACTGTTACAACTAACACATGTCTTGCTGTCTGGTAGGGAAAGCCCCGTTCCCATTTCGTCCTTCCAGTTCTTCAAAATTTCCTTGTCTAGCCTCGTCCCTTCACTTTCCATATGAATTTAACCATAACTCTTACAAACAAAACAATCACTGACTCCGAGTCACACAGCAATTAGCAATTATCGCTTCAAAACAAAATGCCCTGGAGTGTATTTACTGGACTTGAGTTAAATTTTATATTTACCTGAGGAAAAGCTGACATCCTTACAGTATTCAGTCATTTCATGCACAAACACAGCATAACTGTATATTTATCTTTTACTCTATTCATTAAAGGTTTCCTTTGTTGGAATAATTCCTAAATATTTTGCAGGTTTTGTTGCTATTAATAATTTTATTAATTTTCTTTTCCAATTGCTTGTTTTTGGTTTCTAGGACTAAACCTGTTTGGTCTATTGAGTTTGTTATCTAGCAGTCCTTTTTTTTTTTAAGATTTTTTTTTTTTTATTTGAGAGAGAGTGCGTGTGCGCATGTGTGCACACGAGCAGGGGGAGGGGCAGAGGGACATGGAGAAGTAAACTCCCTGCTGACCAGGGAGCCCGACATGGGGCTCAATCCCAGGACCCTGAGATCATGACCGGAGCTACCTAGGTGCCCCTATCTGGCAGTCCTTCTAAACTCTGAGTAGTTCTGGTTGTTTCTCTGAATTCCTGTGGATTTCTTATGGGGACTACCTTCTTACTAGCTTTGTTTCTTCCTTTACAATCCTTATGCCACTATGCTGCCAGCACCTCAAAACGATGTTCACAACAACAGTGTGGACGCTGGACATTCTTAAGTGGTACCTAGCTTTACAGGAAATTCTTCTGTTTGCCATATTTTGTTTGCTATCAATATTTGATAGAAACTTCATCAAGCTTGCTAATTTTTTAATGGAGTTATATCACATGTTCTTTCTGCATCTATTAAAATACTCATGTGTTTTTTGTTCATTCATCTGCTAACGTGACAAATTACATTAACAGGTTTTTAATGTTAAACTATCCTTGTATTTCTGAGATGAGCTTTATTTGATCACGTGTGTTTGATACGCATTTATGCTTTTCAATACGGGATTGGTTGTAAATATTGTGGTTAGTATTTTTGCATCTATGTTCGGAAGTGAGAAATGGCCTCTAATTTCTCTCGCTTATAGAATCCTTATCTAATTTGAGCATCGAGGTCATCCCAGTCTCATTAATATGTTGGATATTATTACCCTCTTCTTCTGTGTTCTGGAACAACTTATTTAAGGTGGATATTTATCATTCTTCGTCTCTGTTCTGAAGTCCAAAATGATATTGCAGTGACCACTGACACCAGCTTCTGATGGCACACAAAGTTGTGTTGCTGAAAGTTTATAAACAGAGAACCTTCCATATTTAAAGTAGGCCTACTTCTACCTCTCTCACTGGCCCCTCATAGCTTCCTTTTGCTCACATAGTTTGGTAGGAGGGAGTTTGGAAAAGGCCAAGAAAGATCAAGCACACTCCAGGGGCCAACTATCTTGTTCATACTTTCTCTGATTGGCAGAAATCCAGACCAGCCTCCCAGTGCTCCTCTGTGGGCCAAAACCTAGAGAACTCACACATACTTACAGATTTTTTGTTTGTTTGTCCACTTAACCCTGGCAAGCCAGAAATCATTTCTGAAAGAAACAATAATTAGCATTCTTATTAGCTAACCTAGACATTCTTCACTATTCACTTTGGGGAAAACCAGCTCAGCATTTCTGAATTTGTTTGTCCTTTAATCATAGCAGGGAAGAGCTTTACCTTAGCCTACTTGAAAGAGTCCCTAGAGTGCTGTAAATCTCCAAGTGGATTTAACCTAAAGCTGTAATTGGAATAGGGAACAAAAAATACGTGCGCAAAGAGTTCAGTCACTACAGTGTTTATGACAGGAAACTACTAGAAGCAATTTGAATGTTCATCAGTAGATTTGTTAATAAATTGATGTGTGTACATAAAATGGAGCACCATATAGCCATTAAAAAAGGACATGGTAGGGGTGCCTGGGTGGCTCAGTTGGTTAAGCATCTGCCTTCGGCTCAGGTCATGATCCCGGAATTCAGGTATCGAGCCCCGCGTTGGGCTCCCCGCTCAGCGGGGAGTCTGCTTCTCCCTCTGCCCTTCAGCCTGCTCACACTCGCTCTCTTGCTCATGCTCTCTCTCAAATAAAATCTTAAAAAAAAAAAAAAAAAGAAAGGACACGGTAGACCAGTGTGTCTTGACATGCAAAGATTTCTTATATTAGGTTAAAAAAAACTCCTGCACTATCCAGTGTCACCGTGTGTCTTTCTGTCCATTGGTTGTTTTCTTTCTCTGTCACTTAATCCATGCCAGTATGTTAGCCTATAAAGGTGGAGCTCTCTCCTAGATATTTTTAACTGGTGCCTTCAAAGGATGAAAGTAAGCTAACTTATAAAACTAATTTGGTGGCTATAAAAAAGCAATAACTAAACATTTAAACTAGTGCCTTCATTTTTCTCTGGGTAAATTTCTAGGTATCAGGGAGAGGCATTCCAAATATTATTCTTTAAGTATATCCAAAGAGTGGGTATCACTCTTTTTACAAATATTTAAATCTTTCCAAGGATTGTATTTGTGGAAGTTTAGAGACAGAGTCTTTTGAGTCCATTCCTCCTGTTTGTTTGCTTTGCCTTTTCCTCCCCCACCTTCCAGCAGCATCTCACATCCTTCAAAGGGAAACTGTCTCTCTGGGGTGCCCCAAGGGTGTGTGCACAGAAGGCTGGAGTGAAATCACACCCTCTTGTATCCTGGTCTGGGAGTGGTCTTCACAGACTGTCTTACCAGTACAGACTTGTTGGTACTGCCCAGAGGGGATTGGCACCTCTGTCCTCCCAGGCCTCAAGCCAGAGCACCTTAACCACCATCAGAAATTGTGAATGAGTGGGTAAAGGTAAAGAGGTGGGAAATACAGTGCTCAAATGAGACAGTATTGAATTTATCTCACTTTTCAAATGCCAGGGCCCAAAACCCCCTTTGACTAGGAAGGCTGGAATAGAAATTCAGAGCGAGCTCCCACCCACACCGCCAAGATGTGGAGATCCGTGAAAGACTGCAGCCTTTCACGAAGAAGGTGCCTTCTTCTAGCCAGTCAAGTCGTATCACCTGAATCCCTTTAAATGCTTCCCTAAGGACAAACAGTTGGCTGGAACTTCTTAAACTGTCTAAAATACAAAACGTCAGTACTTCTCACTTAAAACCTCCTCTGATAACATTTTCAGCAACCAGTCTGTCCAACCTTTCTCTCTTGCTCTCTGCTTCTGTCTTGCTCTCTGCTTCTGTCTTGCTTGGTGCCTGAATTGTTAATGAATAAGGAAAACTTTTCCATGCTACTTTTATGCATTTACCACGAGTCCCTGATCCTCAATAGAGCCATCATTTCTGTGTACCCTCTCCATAAAGAAAGGCAGTATGCTGGCTAAGAGCATGGGCTCTGAGATTTGATTGCCTACAGGTCAGAGGCCAGTCCCACCACTTACCAGCTATATGACTTTAGGGAAGTTATTTTTGAATTTAATTTTTTTTTCAAAATAACACATGTACCTAATTTTTAAAGTTAAATGAGTCCACGAACTTACAAGAAAATAGTAGTCTCCTGCTCTATCCCATCCCCAATTTCCAGTCCCCCAAAATAACTTTTAACTGTTTTGTTTCATTATTTAACTTCAAGTTTCTAAATAACATGTTTAAACTACTTTTTACTGATATTTCCATTTTGGAATTTCCATCTTACTGTGGAAGATGAAGACTTAGCCCCCAAACCCACCCCATCCCCACAGCACCTGCCCAATCATGTGCTCTCCCTCTCTCTCTCATTCACTCTCTTCCTTTCTCCCATTCCTCCCATGGAAGTTTCTTATTCAACCACTTTGCATTATTTACATAATTATTTTCTTCAGTATTATATACTTTTCTCAGCTGAGCCTCATAATATATTGCGATTCTATTCCTTACCTATGCAACTTGTTTTTCCTGGAGTTAATGGTGGTTTCATTTCTTCATTGGGTTAGTTTCCTCTCTTAAGACTCTCCTTGTCCATGGTGGTCTGAAATTTCGTGACTATACGCTTCCTCATGGGTCTTTTTTCATACATTGTCTTGGACACTGTTTGCCCTTGTAGTCTAAAAGTGTGTCTTTTATTTTTTAAGTTTCCCCCCTCCATTTTCTCTTTTTCTTCTTCTTTCTTTCAATACGGAACGCTTCGTGAATGTGCATGTCATCCTTGTGCAGGGGCCACACTAGTCCTCTCTGTATTGCTCCAGTATTAGTGTATGTGCTACCAAAGCCAGCATTTTTGTTTCCGCTTTGTGAAATTCTTCTTAATTGGGTGTTAGTGCTTCTGAATTAATCCGATTTTCATCTTCTTTCCCAGTTCCTCTTATATTCTATCTGCACTTCTTTCCAAGAGATTTTCTCAACTTTCATAAAAAAAAATCTTCTATGGGAGCGCCTGGGTGGCTCAGATGGCTGGGCGTCTGCCTTCAGCTCAGGTCATGATCCCGGGGTCCTGGGATCGAGCCCCACGTCGGGCTCCCTGCTCGGCGGGGAGCCTGCTTCTCCCTCTCCCTCTGCCTTTCCCCCTGCTCATGCTCTCTCTCTCTCTCTATCTCTGGGACTCAAATGAATAAATAAAATATTTTTTTTTAAAAATCTATGGAATTAACTTCTGTTAAAGTTCTCATTTCTAAGGGTTCTTTCTTATTTCTCTATATAGATATGGACATGTAGATATATATTCCTGTATATGATCTTGTTTCATATATATGTATACGTGTGTGTGTGTGTGTGTGTGTGTATGATTCTTTTTAACTCTGTGAAGACAGTTTAAGTTTTTGGAAATTTTCTTCTGATTTCTACACTGTTTTTGTTTCCTCTGAGTTTTTTTGTTTTAGACTCATGTTAGAAGCTCCCTTCTGGTTATCCTTGGCTGTTCATTCATATCTAAGACTGAAGCACTAAAAGACTAATTTGAAAGCTATAGGAGGCAAAGGACTATTGAATGCAGGCTTCTCTCTAGTCCAATAAGGAGTGAGCCCAGCATTTTCATTGGCAGATTCCCTGATCCTCAAATGTATCTGTAGTTTTTTCTCTTGGACTAGCCAGTTTTCCTAGAGAGAATCCTCCAGCCTCCTACTTTGGTGGGGCGTGGGAAGGGAGGGTATAAGCCTACATACCCGGGTCTGCAAACTGAAAGGTAAAGGAATCTCACAGACTTGACCTTAGATTCCCCAGTCTTCTAACTCAGTAATTACCCTTCTATTTTCCAGTTTCCAAGATTTTGTCAACTGTTGTTGTCTTTGTCCTTGTGGATCTCTATGTTTTTTTATTCCTTTGCAATCATTTCAGTTGGGTTTAGAGAAAGAGAGCAATAAATGTTTAATTTACTACATTTCTGGGCAGGTTATTTAGCCTCTCGGTAGTTCAGTTTATCCATCTGAGAAATGTGGAGAAACAGTCCTTACCTCACAGAACTGGTGTTAAGATGAAGTCAGAAACTTGAGGTGCCTGGGTGGTTCCATTGGCTGAGTGTCCAACTCTTGATTTTGGCTCAGGTCATGATCTCACGGTCATGGGATCGAGCCCCACGTTTGGCTCTGCGCTCAGCGCGGAGTCTGCTTCCCTCTCCTGTTCCTGTCCTCTTAAATAAATAAATAAATAAATAAATAAATAAATAGAAATAGATAGATAGAAATAAATAAATAAATGTAACAACAAAAAAAAGATGAAGTCAGAAACCTATCTGTGGTCTTAGCTCTGTGCTTGGCACACAGTATGCATCAAGAAGTATTAGCTCTAGGGGCGCCTGGGTGGCTCAGTCGTTAAGCATCTGCCTTCGGCTCAGGTCATGATCCCAGGGTCCTGGGATCGAGCCCCGCATTGGGCTCCCTGCTCAGAGGGAAGCCTGCTTCTCCCTCCCCCACTCCCCCTGCTTGTGTTCTCTCTCTTGCTGTGTGTGTGTCTCTCTCTCTCTGTCAAAATAAATAAATAAAATCTTTGAAAAAGAAGAAAGAAAGAATTAGCTCTAGGGGCGCCTGGGTGGCCAGTCAGTTAAGCGTATGCCTTCGGCTCAGGTCATGATCCCAGAGTCCTGGGATCGAGCCCCACATTGGGCTCCCAGTTCAGCCAGGAGCCTGCTTCTCCCTCTCTCTCTGCCCCTCCCCTGCTTGTGCGTGCTCTCTCTCATTTTCTCTCTCAAATGAATAAATAGAATTTTAAAAAAAAGTATTGGGCACCTGGGTGGCTCAGTTGGTTAAGTGACTGCCTTCGGCTCAGGTCATGATCCTGGAGTCCTGGGATCGAGTTCCACATCGGACTCCCTGTTCAGCAGGGAGTCTGCTTCTCCCTCTGACCCTAGCCGCTCTCATGTTCTCTCTATCTCATTCTCTCTCTCAAATAAATAAAGAAAATCTTTTTAAAAATAAATTAAAAAGTATTAGCTCTAATCTTATAAATTATAAAATAGTAATAAAGTATAAGTTATAGAAATGTATACAAGTAATTATACAAGGGTGAAGTGTCATCTTACATGAGCTGAACATGTCATTCAGTGAGAGGGGTCAAAAATAGCCTTTACCGGGCGCCTGGGTGGCTCAGATGGTTAAGCATCTGCCTTCGGCTCAGGTCATGATCTCAGGGTCCTGGGATCGAGTCCCGCATCGGGCTCCCTGCTCCTTGGGAGCCTGCTTCTCCCTCTGCCTCTCTCTCTCTCTCTCTCTCATGAATAAATAAATAAAATCTTTTAAAAAAAAATAGCCTTTACCATATCTCTAAGTAAGTATAAATCTTACTGCCAACAAAACTATTACTCATTTAACTTTCTGAGTTCGTAATTGTTTTAATCAATTAAATTATTTTTCTGCTGGGTCTGAATTCAGTAAACTTGAAATATAGTTAACTATAATGAATTGCCTTGGTAGAACTGCTTCTTTCATTTTATCAACAAACATTTATTAAGCACTTACTGTATAAACTGTGGTCCCTACGCTGTTTGCCTGTATCAAAACAGATCAGTAAGCAAACAGGCAATGTAAAAAAGGTATGAGAGACCTCACTGGCCTTATCTGCACCATGAAAAGGTTGGACCAGGTGAACCATCCACTCAGATCTAAAATGTGGCTGAATCATTCTGTATACATCACTGTTTGTTAAGCTTTGACCAAGTTTGTGATTCATTTCCAAAAGTGCTTGTTTGTACAGATGAGCCAAAACACACATATTAAAGATGCAGTTTGTGGACCACTATATTAAAGAAATTACCCAATGTTAGTGATATCCAGCCCAATGGAAAGAACAACATGTAACTGAATCTTTAAATTCTTGACCTGCCCAAGAAGTATTTTACCTTAGCAGTGTTCCTTTAGGTGTCCAACTTTGGACAACTGTGTTCAGTCTGAATCATTTAATAATCAAAGCAAGCAGAATAATGACTGAAGATATAGAAAGCTCAGAACACCATGCAAACACCTCCCCCCTCCAGTGACTATTTAAGGAAGAATCAGGAAAGTAAGTTCATTTTAGAGTTCTTAGAAAAAGCTTAATATTTATAAAGAATCAAGTGTGACTTTCTAACTACATCTCATTTTGGCTTTGATGAATCAGGGTAATTCTCAATGAAGCTTAAGGTCCCAGCTAAGAATTTTACTTCATGCTTGCTTGCTCTCAGATGTGGGCAAGTATCTGGTGATCTCAGAATTATGTTACTTTAGATTCAGAAGATAACACAAGTTGGAGGTTTAGATTCTAATTCATAAACAAAAGGCAAAATAAAGGATATTAGATGGAAAACTTCCTGCAGGCAGAGTTACCTTTGTGTGGCCCAATGCCTCTATCTCGGGTCTCTTGCACGTAGTTGTGTACCAGAACAAATCACTAAGTGAACTTTGGGAAACCTTGAGCATTGTTCTTAGAGCAGATTTATAAACAAATCATTTCTTCAACACAAATAAATCCCTTCCATATGACTCTGTGCCCATGTACTTACTATCATCTGTGTAGGTCACCGATATTCATTTATCTCCCCTTAATTTAGTTTTCGAGGCCAAAGACCAGGTCTCCACTTGCAGACCCATCACAGGGTCCAGCAGAGCCCCGGGCCCAGAATCAGGGGTTGACTCATGTAGACAGACTATGTTCATCACTATGTGATTAACAAGCATATTGATGGCACGCGTCCTCTGTTCTACAGCAGGCCTGGCCTAGTGGGACCCAGCAAATCCTGCTTCCCCCGGCATGGCAGCAACTGACCGGAGTGGCCACCCACACGTCCGTGCAGCACGCGACTGTCATTCCCGAGACCATGGCAGGCACCCAGCAGTTGGCCGACTGGAGGTAAGTAGGAAAGGAGGTGTGTCTGGGACGGGAGGCGTGTCTACTACTCACCCAGAGAGCTGCTGGGTGGGCCTGTGCTGTCAATTCCGTGGTTTAGAAAGAACTTTTTTTTTTTTAAAAGATTTTATTTATTTATTTGAGAGAGAGAGAATGAGAGAGAGCAAGCACATGAGAGGGGGGAGGGTCAGAGGGAGAAGCAGACTCCCCGCTGAGCAGGGAGCCGGATGCAGGACTCGATCCTGGGACTCCAGGATCATGACCCGAGCCGAAGGCAGTCGCTTAACCAACTGAGCCACCCAGGCGCCCTAGAAAGAACTTTTTAAATTAAAGGAAGATTATGTGGAATATGACTGCAGTGTAATGAGAATTCATTTTTAAATAAATGTACCAGGACATAAGAAAATCAGCTTTCCTGGGTGCTGGACACTGGGGAGGGTATGTGCTATGGTGAGCACTGTGAATTGTGTAAGACTGATGAATCACAGACCTGTACCCCTGAAACAAATAATGCATTATATTTTAAAAATTTTTTAAAAATAATAATATATAATTTGTAATAGCAAAATTTAGGAGCTATTAACATGCATTGACATTAGAATTTATTATTGATAATTATAATACCCAAGAATATATTTATAAGCATATACTAAAATAAATTCTAAATTGATAATGTTTAAAAAAAAAAAAAAGAAAATCAGCTTTCATTACCTTATGGTCAGTTGCCATTGTCGACCCCAAATTCAATTACATCATTTAATCACCCATATAATTCACGGACTTGCCTGCAGATGAGTTTTGGTTTGTTTCTCAGAATTAAATTCCACTCCCGGAAAACAAAGATGTGGCAGCAATGAAAGAATGCAGAAGGGAGTCCCTGAGGCTCGTAAGCAATTCTAGAAAGTGTTCTCAAGGTGTTTGGAGACATGGGCACATTGGAGTTGTAGCCCACCTCCCAGGGGAGAGCTTGACAGAATGGGGCTTTATTTGGACTGGTAAACTCTGGCATGTTTGCTGAATGTGTCTCTTCAGTTAATAGTCATATCTGCTAGATCAAAGTCCATTTTCCACAGACCCCAGAGGCCCACCGCTGACAGCCACCGGCACACCGTACCCCCTGTATCTGTTTCCAGCACCCCACTAGTCCTACTCACTGCCTTTCTCACCAACACCTTGCTCTGTTGTTTTTATGGCCACTTTCCACTTTTCCTTGTACTCTCCGCCCACTCCATCCCAACACCACCACAGTGCCCCTCACCAGGGGCAGAGCCAAATGACAATCCGCAAGTTGTGTCCAGCTTCCCATATTCCTCCCGGCTTTGTCAGCCCAAACATCAGGGCATCCCTCTCTACCTTCTGACAGTCTCCATACCAACCATAGAGCCTCCCTTAAGTTCCTTTCCTGATCTAAAAGGCTATTGTGAATGAAGAGCTCTCAGAACAACAAAGAGGGGTGGAGATAGAAGCCTCCCGGCAAGCCTCAAATGCAGCTTCCTCTATTCCTCCATTTAATTTTCTGACTCGTAGAAACCTACGAGAGAGGACACAGGCTCGCTCCTGCAGCCCTACTCATTTCCCACTGACAACACCCACCAAGTCCACCCCCACTCACTGGAAACACTTTCAAAGCAGTGGATTCAATTCTGGTTCTTCATGACCTGGGGCAAGTTACCTAACCGTTACGAGCCTCAGTTTCTTCTTCAGTAAAGTAGGGATAAAAATGCCTACCTCATAGAATTGCTGGGAGGTTTAAATTAAGATAAAATACAAAGCACTTGACCTGTATTTATCATGTATTATACTAGCACCTGGTACATGACAGGCAATAAATAAATCTGTTATCTTCCCTCCTCTCCCCCCCCCCCCCATTCACGCTGGCTCATGCTCTGGGAGACTGCCTTCCCTCTCCAGCTCATTAGGAACAGCAACCAAGTGGAAAAGCTGTCTGACCAATTGGTTTTTTCTCCTCCCTTTTTCTCTTAAAAGACCACACATATATGCTATACTACTTTTTTCCTGTCTCTTTCAGCATTTACAGCTCATTTAATTTCAGCAAAACTCACATACTCACTCATACAGATTTTCCTTTGCCTCCTCCCTCCTCAGCTCTTACCTGGTTACCACAGAAAACACTTAAAGCTGACACTTTCTTTCCAGTCTCTTCTCCATTTCATGTGTGGGCCAAAGAACATCCATAATCATGGCTAACAAACAAAAGAGAAGTACTGATGCTAGACTTGTATCAAAAGAATGCCACATCTATGGAAGAAACAGCAGCTAAAAAGCCAAGAAGCCATAACATCAGTTTCTAAATGTAAATGTCAAAAAATGCTATCAAAATCGCTACAAAAGTGTCTATCTACTTTTTTTTTGCATTCATCCTTTTCCCCAAGTTGCAAAGATGATTTTTATATTTTTAAAATGCAGATAAATTCTAATTTTATTAGGTGCTAAATGGGCTTTTATGGGCAAGTCCCTGGATTAATCACTTTTAATAAATCTGTGGGAAAACAAGCCTTTGAACGCCACACAACCCAGATCATAAGAACCCTTGAAAGATAACCCACTTTCAGGAAAATGGCTGCCAATAGTACTTCTATCAAGATGTGTCTGACTCTTATTAATCCTACACACATCTAGTCAACCTTCAGTTAATCTAATTGTTCATTCAACAAGCATGTAATTAATTGATCAGCTGGTACATGCCTGAGCGTTGTGCTAGCCACGGAGAGAATTCAGAAGTATGTTAACATTTCCAAACAGCAGGAACATACAACTCCTAGTTTTCAACGCTTTTTTTCCTTCTTTTTAACATAAGCTACAAATTTCTCATTTATAATGCTACGATATCCTACCTCACGGAGTGCAATAACCCATTAAAATGCACGCACAGTCCCCTGTTTGGGGGTCTTAAAAGGCAGAGGGAATATTTACCTCCTCTCCCCAGAACTTAAGCTGAACTTGTAACTTGCCATTCTTCCCATTCTTGCAACGTCCTCTTTCTCACTCACCGACAAATGTGTTCGTGCCCACTCCTTCAGAACAGCACTTAAACTTCATCGCACCTGGGAGGCTTATCTGATGAGCTCATCTCTTCAACAACCCCATGAGCTCTTGAGAACCAACTTTTTAAATTTGGCTTTTAATTGGGGAGGAACCTTTATCTTAAAAAAGAAGCTCCATATTTATAAAACCAACAAAGAGCCTTGTTTCCCCATCTCCATTCAGGAACACCCACGCTCACGGCAGCCATTACAATCCTATCATGCAGCAGCCTGCGCTACTGACTGGTCATGTGACCCTTCCAGCAGCCCAGCCCTTAAATGTGGGCGTGGCCCACGTGATGCGGCAGCAGCCAACCAGCACCACTTCCTCCCGGAAGAGTAAGCAGCACCAGTCCTCTGCGAGGTAGGTGGTGAGAGTCGCCCTCGTGGAGAGAAACCTCAGAAGACCGGAAGTTAGAGAAACCCCTTCGCGTTAGGGGGTGTCAGCATGTGCTCTGAGTTCCGGGCATGGAACAGGGAGGGAGTGGCCAGCAGAATGTTTGCTGAATGTGTCGTGCCACTGCCTAGTGCTAGGGTGTGAAGGGTGCACTCACTCTCACTTCCCTTCCCCGCCGCTTGTCTTCCCGTCCTCCCTGCCCTGCCCGCACCCCACCGGGAAGGGCCTGGAATTCCGGTGTCTAGTGCCTGGGTGTGAAGCCATTCGTGCCCTTTCACTTCTGTGTAAAACACTCAGACTCGCCTCTGAAGTTGCACTTTGGAAATCATAATAATGTTTTTTTAAAAATGGTAGAGAAATGTGCTTTCTTTGAAATCTACGGTCAGAAATCTAACTCACTTCCGTGAACTCTTAAAAACAAGACAGAAAAGGCCACATACTGCATGATCCCATTTAGATGGCATTTTGGAAAAGGCAAAACTAGATCAGGAGTTGCCAGGGACTATTGGGGGGGAGGGGAGGGGACTGACAGGTAAGGAGCATGAGGGAACTTTCCAGGGTGATGAAAAATTCTCCGGATTGCCAGGGGCTACGTGTACAACTCTCAAAACTCATCAAACACTTCCAAAGGGTGACTTTTACTGTATGTAAATTATACCTCAATAAACGTGTGTTTTAAAAAGATAAGAGATCTCCAAATTAAAAAAAAAAAAATTGAGATCAAGATCCTGTGGCTGCAGAATTGCTCCTGCATTTTTCTCCAGAGTCCCTGACTTGGAGGCACTTACTTGCTTATTGGAATAGGTTAATCAAGACCAAAAATCCAGTACGTAAAATGTCTAGTGACTTTTGGTTTCCTACTTCCTCATTTAACCAGGTGCCAAAAATTAGGCTTGCCTTTTTTTCATTCTCCTTTGAAGATTAACCCAGGAGCTGACTTCCTTCGAGTTGTCGTTCTTCTTCAAGATTCCTTATTTGGGCGTTTCTGACAACTCTGGGACATTCATCTCAGATTTGTGGCAGCCCTGTGACAACACAGCCTTGTCATTATTAGATTGGCTGGCAACAGAGGCCACCATCTCAACCCTTTGCTCTATCATGCCCAGCCGTGTGGGTGGTCACACAGAATACCAGTCTGACCCTGGGCTGAGCTTAGCATCCTCATGGCTCACCTTGTCAAGTAGGGACAGTAAGAACTCTTAGCCTCCCAACCTGTTGACAGGTCCCTCCCTGTTGCCCACTCACCACCCAGCTGGCTTTATGAAGGCTCATTGCCAGTACACTTCAAGATCAATATAATTATACTGAAAGTTTTGTATTTGCCTATTTTTAAGACCAATGCCTTAAGCAAAACAGAAGGCTCTCCCTTGTTGGGTGGTGCAGCCAGGCACCCTTTTCTTTTAACAATGCCAAGTGAAGATATTTTAACTGCTGAAGTAGTGAAAACATAATCTCAAAATTGCAACATAGTAACAATAACAAATGTATGGGTTTATGCTAAGTGCAAACAGTGGAACAATCTTATCAGTAAAACTTATTGCCAGCCCCCAGAAAGGAACAAGCAACACATCTGACACTAGCTGTATAGAAAATTAAATAAATCTACAGAATTATTTTCATCTTCCTGCCTTCCTTTTAGCTAGGAAGTACTAGAATCTCTAAGGACATATAAGATTCTTAGAAATTTCATTGGGCTCTCGCTGTATGGATACAACCAAGGTCAGCAAAGGTGGGGAGGGGGATGGGAAAACATAAGGTATGTTTTTCCCGTAAGTTAGCAGAAACTACGTTTGCTAATTTTTTTTTAAAGATTTTATTTATTTGACAGGGAGAGAGGACAAGCAAGGGGAGCGGCAGGCAGAGGGAGAAGGAGGAGCAGGCTCCCTGCTGAGCAGAATGCCTGACGCAGGGCTCGATCCCAGGACTCTGGGATCATGACCTGAGCCGAAGGCAGACACTTAACCGACTGAGCCACCCAGGCCCCTCATACATTTGCTAACTTGATAAGGAATTTTGAGTCGATCAAAATCAAGATTAAAAGGTCCCTATTTAAGTACACCTTTTCCTCTTGCGTTTTGCCCGCGTTTTCTCATTACAGTTCAAACAGACTGGTAAACTTCCTGTGAGGCTCAGGTATCAAAGACATGAGTGTTTTAGTTTCATAAGTTGCAAAACAGCCATTAGCAAGGAAACCAGAGCTTTATGTGACAAATAACATTTCTTTCAAGTCCCTTTAGGACAAGACCCATGTACATTTGGAGAATGACAGGACAGAGTTTAGGAAGTCAGGCCTTGACCCTGAAGACAGTGGGGGGGGGGTGCTGCAGTGGGGCAGACAACCTTGAGACCCTGGGCACTGCATCTGCCCCCAAGGACCAGCCCAGTCCTTGGGCACAAGCCCTCTCCCTCTCCTCAAACCCCTTTCTCCTGCTGGGAACAGGCACATGGCCCCAGACCAGAGCCCAGAGAAGGTCAGGTCCCTGCCGCCACATGTGTAGCAAGCCACTGAAAGAATGAGCTCAAGAGGCGGCCACTTTTGCAGTTACAGAAAACATCTGAGTGCCCTGAACTTCTAACTTGGCGAAGCTGGTGTCCCTAGGCAGTTGCGCTCCTTGGCAGGAGCTGCGGGGCCTCCCTGAGCTGTGTGGCTTTGTCGTTACAGAAACGTCTCCACCTGTGAGGTGTCCTCCTCACAGGCCATCAGCTCCCCTCAGCGGTCCAAGCGCGTCAAGGAGAACACGCCTCCCCGCTGCGCCCTGGTGCACAACAGCCCGGCCTGCAGCTCCTCCGTCACGTGCGGGTGGGGCGACGGGGCCTCCAGCACCACCAGGGAGCGGCAGCGGCAGACGATTGTCATTCCTGACACCCCCAGCCCCACGGTCAGCGTCATCACCATCAGCAGCGACACGGATGAGGAGGAGGAACAGAAGCATGCCCCCACCAGGTGAGGCCGGGCCACCTGGAGACTTCCAGGAAGGAGCAGGACCGGGGTGCTCTGTGTGCTCACACAGACAGTGCTCTGTGGATCTGGGCCCCTTTCCATCATCGGACATGATGATCTCTGTCGCCTGGCCCCTCCATTTGCGTTTTGCCGTGGCCTAGAGTCCTAAAGTGATTGCAAGGGAATGTCCAACAGATTTTCCATATTTGTTCAATGCCAAAAGAATTGTGAATCACTTTGGTAGTGAAAAATAGTTATAGGCCCTATACATTCGGGGGACTTGAGACCGATTATACACAGTGCCAGTGTATGTCAACTCCTGTAAGCGTAAAAATCTCTACCCTGGGCGGTTGAATTTATTCCCAGTTGGTCAGGATATTTTTCTAGCATCGCCTTGGCTCTCTCAGAATTCAAAATAATTGTCCAATTAATCAGAAATTTCTGTGTCTGATTAACCCAATCTTTCAAACTGCCAGTTGGCTCTTCACCCAGAGAGCATTACTGTTTATTCCAAAGTAGTAAGAACTCATTTTACTCTGTGTGTGCTTCCTGGGAAGGGGAAAGGAATATTTATTACATTTGCAAGACTATTAACCCTGGCGCCAAGGCCTCTTTTCCTACATTCTCCAGCCAAACTTCAACGGAGTGCGGTTTGTACTTGGGCTACCTGCTGAGCCCCTGGACCAGGCCCCTCTGGAACAGTCAGTCCCCTGGCCTTTTGCAGCCCCAGGGGCCCCGGGGCCTTGTAGATCCCAAAGCCTCACAACCCCAGCTGCCATTGGGACCAAGAGTCAGGGAAGGGGGAGGCCGGCCACTGCTGAGCCCATCTCTGGCAGCCAGCACGTGTACCGGGACCTGAGGCGAAGCTTAACGTTCACAGGCCCCAATTACTAATTCCTGATTGGATACAATGTCACCAATTAGTAATCACAAATTTTCTTGATGAAATAATAAATTCTCACACCTGAAATCATTAGCAAGTGTACAGATAGGCTAATTAAAACACTCTCGCTATAGCTATCCCTGCAGGCTGTCCCCTTCCCATCTTTAGAATAAACTCAGTATTTTGCTTTCTTTTTCATGAGAGAGCTAGTATATGTCTCATTCCAGTGTCCCCTTTCCCTGTTTAGTGTCTCAGCCTGGTCTTCACTGTGTCTCAGAAAAGAATGTAGTAGAGCCCTTCTGGGACTGGTGTCAGTCCCTTTTTTGATAATAACCCCATGTTGAGTCAATACTCCGTCCTCCCCCGCATCTCATGCCCCCCAGCCCAGGAATATCATGGGCTCAGGTGGTCCCATCACAAAGAGAAAGGCTTCTCCCAGCCCAGGGCAGCCTGTCCCCATGTTTGTAGCATGGGCCATAAAACGGGCTGAGCAGCCCCCACAGCCCTTTGCTACAACTGGGAAAAAGAAAAAGCAATTTAAAAATCTGACAATCAACTAGATTGGATTATCGTTTTTGAAGTACGAGGTTTGAATTGACACAGAGCCTCAACGTATGTGCTCAGGAGAGAACTGAACAGCATGTCTGAGGAAAAGGGAGGATGAGAAAGCGATCTCTCCACCAATCAGACGGCTGCCAGGGCCGAGCACTGCGCCAGGCCAGAGCGCAGACTGCTTCCCCAGTGGTCCCCAAAGCCCCGGAAAGACACCGAACTGAAATTCTTGGCAGCATGTAAGGACCTCATTGTAAATCAGCTGAGACAGAGGGGAGGGCAGGGAACGAGCCAATGGGCAGGCACTCGTGTGAGGGACAAGCACCAGTAAGTGACGGTGGGCTGCTGAGGACCGGAGCTTCATAAACTGGAAAATGCAGCGACCTGCCTGAGACATTACACCGAACGCAGGAAGCTGCAGATTGAGGCCAGAGAGTTATCGTGAAGGCTTCCAGCTGTCCGGTTGTGACAGGAAACTCAAAGAAAGAGATAATCATGTTTTCTGGAGAGATCAAATGACTGTTGGCCTTAAAAAAATGTTTCAAGACCCAAGAAGATAGGAAAGCGTATTTGAGCCTGAGTAGGATCACACAGAAACCCGTAGCTGTTTTATTTATAAACCACTGTATAATGTATTCATGTTATTGTGACTACCTTTTGGAGTGAGAGAAGAACGGGGAGGAAATATGATTACTCGTTCTTAAAAATCAGAATAATCATAAAGTGTAACACAGTAAATATTTATTGGCCCCGCCAGCGTGAGATACTATGCTAGGCACTGCAGGTGTTACATAAATAAGGTAGACAGTCTCTGTCCTCAGGAGGTTTGCAGGGTAATAAGCGAGATACGACTTGTACAAATCATAACACAAAATGGAATACCAGCCCCATAAAAACCAGCAGAGTACTGTGGATGTTCAAAGGGAAAATAGCTTGAGGAAATAGAGGTCAGAGGTCTAAAGGGTGTAGATAAATAGGAGAGAGGGTGAAATTGCGAATTCCAGCGAGGTGGGTGGGAGAGCTGGAGCCTCAGAGGTAGGCTGGCAGGATCCAGAGCACAGAGGGGCAGCTGATTCAAGGGCAAGTGCGAGGCAAGGACCACAGGGATTTCAGAATGGAAAGGGGATTGGAGGGTCTCCCCTTCAGTGAGGGTGGTCCGCTTCAGGAGATACCTGACCCCCGATATTTGGCGCTGTTCGTTGCCGGAGCAGAAGGATGGTCAGCAGCTCCTACTTTGTGAGGAGGACCCCAGAGCATGAGGGGCAGGCTGGGGAGAGCAGATTAAAGGGGAGGGGGGTCCTGACAAACCTTCACTGAGTGTTCTCATTTGCACTGTCCTGTGCATCATTTGATGGGGGGTACAAGGCAAGTAGTTCTCCCATTTGATAGGTGAGGAAGCTAAGACCCAGGAAGGGTAGGTGACTCAGCCCCGATTGATGAAGATTCTAAGTAACAGAATCGGGAATCGGGTCCCCTGCCATTGAAAACACGGCAGTCTTGATTATTAGCAAAAATAACTGATTTCTCTTCAGTCATGAGTTTGACAAAGATAAACTCTGTCCTGCCCCCTCCTCCGGCCACCACCATGCTCTCACACGGTCACGTCCACAGTCTGTTCACCGAGCCCCGACCTGGTGCCACGCATTAGTCAGCAAGAGGGTAGAAGTCAGCTCTTCTCATTCTTCGAGAAGATGCTTTAAAGTGAGGAGGTCAACAAAACCCCGCCACCTGCTTTTCCTCAGTGAGTTGCTGTTGGAATAGGGGGCCCTGTGGGCATGGCTGGAGAATTGGTCTAAAGATAGAAAAACCAAACTGGTATTTTTCTGGGTCGCCCAGGATGAGGTCGTAGAACGAGTCCTATTTTAAATATTTATAAAATGATTTTGATTAGAGGAGCACCTGACTGTGCTGAATAAGCCATCTTCTCTCCCTTGAAATCTCCTCGGACCAAGTTTATTGGTCCATGTCTTATTATTCAGACCCTTTGCCAACCCGGCCTTGCACTGAAACTGTCCTTCAGAGGCAGTACCACACGACCTCTGGGCATGGGGGTAATTTTTAAAGTGCGTCACCAAAGCGGCTCTTGTCAACTGACCAGGTAGAAACCATTTTGTCCAGTGTTCTTATTCACTCATTTATTCGTTCACTTAATTACCTGGATATTTCTGGAAGACGTGGGGCACAGCTACTTTTGGCCTCACTTGGCACGTGTGAGTAGCCGCTCCTGAGTACCACCGCCAGGGTTGCCAAAATGTAAACTTTAAGAAAGTTGATTCATTCATATCACTCGGTATTTTTTTTTTTTAAGATTTTATTTATTTATTTGACAGAGACACAGCGAGAGCGGGAACACAAGCAGGGGGAGTGGGAGAGGGAGAAGCAGGCTTCCCGCCGAGCAGGGAGCCCGATGTGGGGCTCGATTCCAGGACCCTGGGATCATGACCTGAGCTGAAGGCAGACGCCTAACGACTGAGCCATCCAGGTGCCCCATCACTCGGTATTTTAAACAGGGATCACTCTTAAAATGGTTTTGTAAAAAATATCTGACCCTTCATGTTCTTCTTTATACTACATTGAAAATCTCGAGCAATTACTCTCTTTAAAAGGCATAGTCAGGACACTGATAAACTGCTGCTCAAAAGACTTGGGCCTGGAAAAGTGGACATCTGCTTCCCAGAGGGCAACACGCTCCTTTAGGATTACACGGGCCAAGTCGACTCCAGGCGGACCCCGTGTCCATGGCCGGCCACCTGCAACCCCGTCACTCCTTCCGTCCGCTCCTGGTTTGTAAGCCTGAGTGAAGAAACGGGAGCCTGGCACACGGTATCATCTGAGGGGGCTTTGTTGTTCTGCAGTGTTAAGTTGCAGTATACCCCAGGGCTGAAGGAGAGTTCAAGCATCTTGACTCCTCTCGGGAGACGGAAGGATGGCTGGTCAAGCTGACTCCACCGCCTCCTCTTCACATCCTCCTTTGTTCCTTCAGAACACGCCTGCGGGTTGAGTAGAGTGGTGAAGGGGCTGTGTTTTGAAGAAGAGACACTATGCCCAGCAGCCTGTCCTGATGCTGCAGCACATTCCAGAGCCGTCGCTGACACAGCGCAGCTCCGCGGGGCAGAGGGAGAGGGGGCGGGAAAGGGCCTGGCACCACAGGGCAGAGCGGTGCTCAGCCGCTGGATTGCGGACAGAGCTGGAAGAAGAAAGAACAAGCGCTTCTGCAGCGGGGCGGTGGGGGTGGGCTCCTTCCATGCCTTGCTTCGGATTTCTCTAGAAGATCGTCATGTACGACAGTCCTCCTGGCGATATGTACATGTGTGAGAGAGAGAGACATACAGGCAGATATCACACTGGGTGGATAATAGAACTTAAATAGAATGTATGCACCAAATTTAAAATGTAGATTTTTTCTCACTCATGGCTTTAAATTGGGAGCTGTATACCACATCGGAAGGAGCACATTGGCCTGGAGGCATCGGCTTTTGGCCCCTCTCCTCACAAGGCTCAGGGCACTGAGCCGCGTATTTCTAATTGGGTGGAGGGGGAGGGGAGCAGGACGACGAGCCATACGCATCCCCCGTGAAGGTTGGGGGGGACAGCAGATGTCACGTCCATCAGCTGAGACAGCCGTCCCTGTGCACAGCCCCGTGCCCCGTTCTTAGGGAAGACCCCTGGCACCGGAACCAGAAGGAGGAGTTACAGTTAGTTAACGTTTTCACTGCTTGTGGGTAGGAAGGGGGAGGTTAACGGAAACGATACGGCACAGTGATTCAGTGAGTGCAAGCTCAGGATAACTCAACAGCAAAGAAACATAACCTGACTACAAAGCAGGCTAAGGATTGAATAGCTATTTCTTAACAGAAGATTCATAAGTGGCCAACAGCTATATGAAAAACTCCTCAGCATCACTCATGATCAGGGAAACACAAATCAAAACCACAGTATCCCCTTATACCTGTCAGCACAGCTGTTATCAAAAGAACAAAAGATAAGAAGGTGTGGACGAGAATATGGGGAGATTAGAGCCCTTGCGCACCGTTGGCGGGAATGGAATGCGAACTGGTGCAGCTACTATGAGAAACAGTATGGAGGTCCCTCAGAAAAATTAAAAATAGAGCTACCATTGATCCAGCAGTCTCACTTCTAAGTGTTTATCCAAACGAGTGAAACCAGGACCGAAGAGATAACTGTACTCCCACGTTCATCACGGCATTATTCGCAACAGCCAAGGTGTGTCCATCAGATGAGTGGACAGACGAGTGAGTAAAGAAAGCGGAGCACACAGTGGAATGCTAGTCAGCCTTAAAGAGAGGGAAATTCTGCAATATGCAAAAAACCTCTCAACACGAGATTTCTAAAATAGTCGAGTTCGTAGAATCAAGCAGTGGGATTTCCCTCACCAGTGGTTTGAGTTAAGCAATACCTACACCTGTAGTCAGCAACACTGTACCGTATACTTACTTTTGTTAAGAGGGTGGTGGATCTCCTGTTAAATATTCTTACAGTCAGTAGTGTAATGCTCTTTACTGCCCAGTCTTGCAGTGAGGATCGGGGGGACCGTGTCTACGAAACACTTTGACCAGTAGTTGTGCATCCAGTAAATGTTGCCTATGGTTATTAATCAGTGTTGTAGTAAGAAAAGAGTGGTGTTTCTCACATACAGCATTGGCTATGGAATCAGAGCAGTGAAGGAAGTCACATACAAAGTTGATTGGTGGAGATGAGTTTTGACCCCCGTCTTGAAGGATGGGGTTGACTGAGATTGGCAAAAAGAAATCAGAAACACATTCCAGGTAGGGCCCTACAGGGCAGGAGTCACAGGCTCGTGTCCACTCCTCCAGCAGGGTTTCCTCCATCGGGGCTGGTTTCTGTACTTCCAAGCTCTTTATTTCTTTCCATCATTTTAAAATGATGAAAATCAGCTATCGCCATGACAACACAAAGCAATTTGTGAACTCTGGACGCTTTGTTCTTTACTCAGAAGCGGTGTTCTGCCGAGGACACTTAAGGAAATATTTCTCGTTCTACTCCTCTCTCTCTGTCTCAGTTCCATTACCCAGTTCATAATGAGATTGATAAACTATCAATAATAATTAGACACTGTAGTGGAATGAATCCCAGTAGAGTCAATACATACGAGCCAGAAGAATCTGTAGCAGTAATGTCAAATGTGTGCTCATTTTAAAGTGACTCATTTAACAGCTTCCCATTTGTTATTGAATCTGCATAGTGTATTCGGGCAGAGCACAGAGATTTTTAACAGTAGAAGAGATTAAAAACAGAGCCATCAAATTAATTCGCCTTTTCCACCTGTCACAGGCAAATCCAAAAAGATAGGTAAATTAGCCCTGGACTGTGTTGTTACCTCTTTGCTCATTAGGCATGATAAGCTCTGAAAACAAAGGATGGGACCCATGAACTGTTCATAGAGGTTTTATCCTACACTCCTTGATAGATATTAAGACACTGACATGCAGGATCCTCAGCCTCTGGAGGAAAGGCTCACTACCTGTTGGGTTTTCATCAGGAGATAGCCCTAACTTCTCACAGGTCGTCCAAACTAAGCTGTCAACTGTTGCAAGACTCTTACTAGCAAGCCGTCCTTTGGTGACCAGAAGCTCACTTATTCACAAAGTGGCCCATTGTATGTTTAGATTCTTATTCACACTGAGCTGAAGCTTCTCCACAATTTCCAAATTTGAATTTTATTACAGCTGGGCTGTGTGTATGTATATGTTTAATTTGCTCATTTCCTAAACAACTCAGAACCTGAGGAAGATGTGGTCGGCAGGAATTGGCCAGGTCTGGGTCTACATGTAAGGTACACTTACTGTAGACATTTATTTCCTCTCTAAATTAGGAGTAAACCAAATCCTTTATGGGACCCTCCCAGTAGGATCCTTTCATGCCACTTTCCCTAATAGATTTCAAAGCAGGCTGGAAGTGGAGGGACGTCCAGGGTCACACTAATATCCAGGCCACTGTCCAGGGTCACACCAGTGAATGGACAGTGGAGCCAGGACTAGAACACCTAGACACATTTGGAAGCCAACCTCTGTTCTTCATGTGGGGTCAACCACCCGCAGACTGCGCCGCTGTGTATGTGGGTTAGTTACACAGACCTGGCTGTGGCAGAAGCTGAGAGTGAAGGACAGGGCAGCACATTTCCCCGCAACCCCTCCGGAACTGGGCGCTGTAGGGAGTCACAGCCTCGGGGGCCTCTTCCCCTGGTCCTGGGGACCGTTTTGTGATGGTGTATGCATGGGGGGAGAGAGGAGCCCTAGGTTAAGTCCACCTTTGGGCTGTTGTGCATAATGCTGCTGTGAACACTGGCGTACGAGTATCTGAGTCCCCACTCCGATCCTTTGCACGAGTACCTAGGAGGGGCATTGCTGGGTCCTAGGGTAATTCTGTGTGTAGCTTTTTGAGGAAAAAGCGTATGGGTTTTTTGTATTTCAACTGTTACAAGTGGGAAGCATAGGTCTTTATTAATTAAAAGGTATCTATTTTATCAAAGTGAATGTGAAGAGCTGTAAATATATGCAGTCAATCCATTCCTCACCTTCCTTTGAGTCCCTAACAATTGTCATCAGTACAACTTATTTGACAGTTCATCATAGAAGGCTTTGTGACATCCATTATTCTCTTTAACCGATTATTTTAAAGCTTTTACTGTTTAACTTGTCATGTTTTTATACAGTCCCCCACTGAAATTTTAATCACCTCGAGGGCAGAGGCATGTATTATATCTCTTTGAACAGGAATTCCCCATAGCACCTACCACAGATCTCCAAGATATCTAATGAGTTTTCATTTCTTTCATATCAGTCTTCTGGTTTATTCATAGACTAGAAACTTCTCCATCAAATCCATACCTTGATAGAATCCACTTTGCCTGGATCTGTTTTGGCAAACCTGTTTTCACATGTTAAAGGAGGTAACACGACCAGTAACAATGATAATAGCAGCTAACTTTTATACGCTCACTACACGTCAGACACTCTTCAAAGCACTTCCGTGTGTGTTCTCGCTTCTCAAAGTCAGCCTATGTATGGAGGTACCGTCGTTATCCACGTTTGACCGATAAGGAGACAGCCACTCAGAGGTTGAGTATCTAGTTGCCCAAGGCCACACAACCAGCAGGTGCTGAAGGTGGGCCTCTGGCTACAGGGCCCATATTCTGAGCCACAGACATGGTTAGGGAGGGACCTTCTACCCTACAGCAAGAAGGACAAAATGTGCAGCCGCTGGAAGAATTATTCAGCCCAGATGTCAGTGGTGCCAGGCTTTGGGGAGCAAGGGGGTTCAGACCTTCTGCAGGCTCACCTCCCAGCCCCTCCAGCCTTTTGTAGGTCCTTCCACTTAACCGGCTTTCCAGGGCTCTCGAGCTTGCCCACTGCTCTGCTGCCCTTAGGGTGGCAGAGATCTATCTTGGAAAGAGTCTGGCCTGTGACTGGCCGCGTGACCTTCAGCGAGACACCTGGGGGAGGGGGGTTGTGGTTCCATTAGGCGCTCCATAAATAGCAGCTGCTTCTTTTAGCAAATTAGTTGGAAACTGACCATCTTATGTAGGCAGTCGATATTTCTTAAAAATAGATGATCAATATACAAAAATAGATGCAAATCCATTTTTAAAACCTTCACAATAAGCAAATTCCATATCCATCATTCCACCAGCCTGTCCTGGAGGCAGACAGAATTGGTTCCCAGAGGAGCCGCACCAACATAAATATCTCAGGAAAGAAAATGCGCTGGCCACAAGCCATCCAGAGCTCGTTCCTCCCAATGAGCGTAGAACGAAGTCTCAGATACAGGAGGAAAAGAGATTCTGAGCAACTCTCTTGTAGGCATCATCCCCGTGGGGGCCCTTCTGACCTCCCCTAGACACAATGCCGTCCCCTCCCTGGTCCTTGGCCCTGGCTGGGGGGAAGCTTCGGGGGGCCAGGCCTCCCCCTGCGAAGGGGACTCTCAGACGTCTGGGTGGCCTGCGCCATCATCACACATAATACCCCACAGCACAGACGTGGCTGAGGGTGTCCCGTCCAGCTCCCGATCTCTCTCTCCCAGCATGTCTGAACCGTGTTGTGTGTGGTCAGCCTCTCAGGGCCTCGCTCTTCATCCACCCCTCTCTCTGCATCCTGCTTCCTCTTGGATGTTTCGCTCCCTCCTGCTTGAGTTCGCTGATCTCCCAGGCCCTGAGCCTAAGCTGATGGGCGCGCCCCTCCCAGACCAGGGCCTCAGGCTGTGGGGTCTCGCTGGGCTTTCTCTGCTTACTGAGATGTCCCCTCCTGGTGACTCAAAGGGACTGCCACACAGCTGTGGGCTACAGGTGCCTCCCCTGCAGGTATGCTGAGCTCTGCTGCAGGGGGAGAGCCCAGGGCCACCTGGAAGCATCTCCCCTGGTTCCAGAAGCACCTGTGGGCCCAGCTCCAGCCCCTTTCTCCTGTCTTCACATGTCCCCCCGCTGCTGGTTGGACGGGTGATGCTTGTGTGCCTAGTCTCCCCTCCCCTGTCTCAGAGCACCGAGAGGGGGCTTCTCACACAGCCAGTTCTGGAATGCTGCTTGCTGTCTCACTTCACAGCCGCCTCACGATTCTGATTTCTCCCTTTCCGTTTTCAGCACCGTCTCCAAGCAGAGAAAAAACGTCATCAGCTGTGTCACGGTCCACGACTCTCCCTACTCTGACTCCTCCAGCAACACCAGCCCCTACTCCGTGCAGCACCGTGCTGGGCACCACACCAACACCTTTGACACTAAGGGGAGCCTGGAGAACCACTGCCCTGGGAACCCCCGAACGATCATCGTGCCACCCCTGAAAACCCAGGCCAGCGAAGTGTTGGTGGAATGTGATAGTCTGGTGCCAGGTAATTGGGGGCCGGGGGAGGCCAGGAACACCTCTCTGCCTCTCTGCATGCTGGTTTTCTTGTTGTGTTGTGTGAGAGCTAATGAGCCCCGGGTTATTGTAGCTCCTTACCCAAGGATTTCGCTCAAGTAGCCAGGGTAGGATTCCGCTTAACATCACGTTGTATAAGCAGTGTTTTAACTTTTTTATTTCTGTAATGAATACCTTGCTGACTTGACAGCGGCTCTCCCACTGACTAGGTTGATAAAAAATATGAAATAAAAGCCACCCAGCTCCCTATTTGCTGGTCTGGGATGACACCTGGCTTAGGGAGATCCTGACCGAGTTGAACAGCTTCCTGTGTGGAAAGAACCTTCTCCGAGTGTTGGCAGGTGAAGGTGACGTAGGCTTACCTCGGCATCCCCTCAGAGCTCACTGTTGGGAGGAGAGGTCATAGCGAGTGTGCTTGTCTCCTCACATGCTGCTTGAGTAAAAGGAGTCCTTCCATTCTGTGAAGGCCTAGACTCTAGAATAAAGGCTGAGAGCGTAACCTTCCAAATACACTTAGTGGCTCCCCCCAGATTTGGTAGTACCTCTTCAGTGACTCCCTTGTTCATGCTCACCAGTGGAAGAATTTAGGGAGTAAACCGGAAGCCATCTGCTTTTCTGCACAAACCATCACCAGCCCATCCAAGGCAGACAGCACCTTCACGATAGCACTATTTAGGAGGAAAGACGTACAAACTGCCAAAGAAGATTTTGTTTAGATTCAGGGAGCTATTCATCAGGAAGGACCCCCGTCTGTGTCACCTGCTGCAGGAGACCTTGGAACCTTCTTGGGGTGGTCACCACACGTAAGACCCACTAGGCATGGGCCATTCAGGTTCTGCCGCTGAGAGTGACCTGAGGGTGAAGAGCAGAATTCAGGATGGGGTCTTTAGGGACTTTTCTAGCCCAGTGCCATAGGCGAGCCCACATAGTGTGGGACACAAGGACATCTCTTTCCAGAACCTTCTTTCTCTTACCAGGCAAGGGTTTCAGTAGAAACCTTGGCAGGAAGGGATACTCTCTAGAACCGGTAAGGCAAACAAAGCTGTTCACCCAGGAGACAGGACTCCTTAGAGCAGGGGCCCTCATACTTTTCTGCTCATATATCCCTTAAGTAATTGTTTAACACTATATCCATTGCACGTTTTTAAGTTTAAATATTGGCAAAGGATATCATTTTTGTCATGTTATATGTTGTGTCACTGTTGAAGTACTTTGAATATGTGTGTCAAAACCTCAGAGCTACAGAGTCAACTCATCCAATACGTGGGGACACTGCCTTGTCCCCTCATGAGCAGCCACTCCTTGTCATCAGCCAGGCAGCCAAGCTGATTCACGTCTGTCAGAACTGGCTTCCCTGTAACAGCCACCTCACCTCTGAATTTTGTTTCGTGAATGGACGGATAGAGTAGGGACTTTCCAAAGCATCTGTAGCCTGAATACGATAAGACTGGACAGCCTTGAGTTGTTCTTACCCAAGATGGCCTGGCTTTGCTAGCAAGGGACTGTCCGTCCCTTGGGAGCTGGTCATCTTTTTCACACCTTGAGGTGGTGCACCATGTTAACTTCCCAGAGAGTGAGAAGCAATGGGAGACACGTGGATGTGAGAGAGAAGGTGGGAAAGGAAAACCAATAGACGCTAGTGCTGGTGAATCTATTCAGGAAAAGATAACATTTGCAAAATCAGGATCTGGAAATTCACCCTTTAAATTTTTATTGCCATGTACCCTCAAGTCTTCAGGAAGCCCTCCACGTGCTGGCTTAAATTGCAGCTGGCTCAGTCAGAAAAGTGTGCGACTCTTGATCTCGGGGTTGTGAGTTCGAGCCCCATGTTGGGCGTAGAGATGACTTAAAAAAATAAAATCTTAAAAAAAAAGATTGCAGCCTGCGGTGCACAGAGCTGGGTGTAACGGGCTGTCCTGCTTAATTAACAGTAAAGGTCTCAAGACTATGTTGTCGAAACCCTTAAGGAAGCCCGGCCCTTTTATTGATCAGGAAGAGGAGATAGTCCTTCCTCATCTGCAGTCTTAAAAACTCCAAAAACCGGGGCACCTGGGTGGTTCAGTCGGCTAAGCATCTGCCTTGGGTTCAGGTCATGATCCTGTGGGGCTCCCAGCTCAGCGGGGAGTCTGCTTCTCCCTCTGTCCCTCCCCCCACTTGCTGGCGCGCATGTGTGCGCTCTCTCAAATAATTTTTTTTTTAAGTTTAAAAAAAAAACCTTCCGAAATCAAATTTTAAGTTTACAGCAAACTCGGTGGTGGTAGTGAAGCCTGACCTGAACTAGCAAGGGGCCGTTCACAGTCTCTTTGTCATAGGCATTTGTGCCGCTTAGTAAAATATCCTTGGGTTTTGGAGCAGAAACCTTCCTGGCTTTGATTACAAGGTGGTGCTCAAGGTTCTGCTGGGTGTAACCTAATACGTTGAACCTTTCTAAAATCTGAAATCCTGAATTTCAAAAACGTGTGCCTCCAAGGATTTTTAGATCAGGGATTGAGACCTACGGCGCAAGACCATGAGTTTTGTTACATCAAGAACGCCCCTGGGGGCGCCTGGGTGGCTCAGTCGTTGGGCATCTGCCTTCGGCTCAGGTCATGATCCCAGGGTCCTGGGATCGAGCCCCGCATCGGGCTCCCTGCTCCGCGGGAAGCCTGCTTCTCCCTCTCCCTCTCCCCCTGCTTGTGTTCCCGCTCTCGCTGTCTCTCTCTCTGTCAAATAAATAAATAAAAAATCTTAAAAAAAAAAAGAACGCCCCTGTTCCGAGACACCTCGGGGGAACTCTGTAACAGTAATGACCCCTTTAAAATATGGATAATGGTTTATAAGAATTGGCTCAAGCTAGATCTTCTTGAGGTCATCTAGGAATTAACTTTTTTAAGGGTGGCTGGTGCTAAATTTTTCTTGGCCGCTTAAATCAGTGGGAGAGAGTGGCCAGATTTCCGCAGGTTAGAAATCTTGCAGCTTGGAGTTCTGTTGGGCTTTGGTGCTGGTGCCTTTCCATGGACAGCAACACAGCTGTGGGGAGAGTTACTGAAGCTTCAAGGCCACCTAGTCCGGCCCCTAGGGAAGGCAGGCAAAGGGACTGAGGGCCGGCTTTGTCAGCATAGCAGCAGTGTTGCGTCTGGAAACCACAAAGGCAGGAGAGGACAGCTTGGTGAAGCCCGCACTTCCCGCCTTTCGGGTCACATGAACCACCTCCACCGTCGGCCCATTGCGCGTGGGCAGGGGGCCGCTCTGAGCGCTTTCCCCACGGCCTTTCCGCAAGAACTGTGTGATTTCTGAACGGCTGAGAGTCTCTGAGGGATATTTCTGACCGAAAAGGAGAAAAGGGGGGGAAAGTCATTCTCTGCGGTAAGGCTGCTGGTTCTAAAGCAGCCAAGTGCTGCTCTCTCTGGGGGAAGCCCGTGGTGTAATTTTCCGCCGTGAAGAGAGCTCTATTTTCCCCTGTGAGGACATGCTGCACAGTCTTCCTGGTGACACGTAAGAGGCAGGAAGGAACTTCATTCTGGTGCCTGCGCGTCCCCAGCCTGTGGTGTTCGTCAACACTAATATATACCATTCGCTACAAAATCATCCTAGGCTCAGAAACATCAGGAAAGCAGCCTTCCTCAGCGTCCTGGTGCGCACTTGGCCCAGAGAGGCCAAGGTGTGACCTGGTTGCAGCGCCACCCCCACCCCAGCTGGAGCTCCCAGGTGTTCCCTGGGCTCAAGTCAGCATGAATGCTGAGCAGGCCACAGTCCGTTTTCTCGCAGAATTCACCCCTCCTGTGGTTCTCAGTTCGGGAAGGAGCTTTGGGGATTTCTCACATCACCTTCTCAGGTCTCCTGGGTTAGTTGATGTTCTTTGGGAAGGCAACAGAAAGAACTCTCTGCTGCCTTAAGACACATAATTTATTGGAAGGAATTAAGAAGGCTGAGGGAAAAGTTCAACAACCATGTCCTAGGCTGGGCAGGAACCAGAATTCCCAGGACCTGGGCCACTGGTGGCCCGATGCCTGCTTCCTGGAGCACTGCTTCACCCTGACCCAGCGACTCCCAGGCGCCCAGTTTCCCATTTCCATGAGACAGGACTTGGTTGTCCCAGCTTGGAGTGGACACCTGTTCCTTGAGCATCAGCTTTAGCCAGGGGACAGGGCTCAATAACGAAGACATTACCAATAGCTAACACAGCTGATGCTTTTAAGAGCATAACACGTGACGGATACTGAGCGTTCCATATACGTTAACTCATATAAACCTCAGGACGACCCTGTATGTGGTTACCATTATTCTCCCAGTTGCCCAGATACGAAAGTGGAAGCACAGAGCGGTTAACTAACTCAACCGAGGCCATGAGGCTGGACCTCGCAGGAGTCTGGCTCCGCATCCCACCCATACTTGGGAGCACCCTCCCACTCACCTGGTGCAGACAGGACCACTGGGGGCTACCTTGGGAGCCAAGGGCTGTTCCCAGGGTGGCGGATCCTTGAGAGCAGCTGGGCAGGGCTTGACCAGAGAATGTCCCTCGTGGCTCCAGGCCACACCTCAGGAGCTTGACCTTCAGCACTTGCCTTCTGCCACCCTTAGCACTTTATTCATGTCAGCAGGAGGAAATGATTCTCTTCATCTCTTGGTCCCCTGCAGGATCCCCTCCCTTATTTGGGGGCCCCCTGCTCTGACCCAGTCCCCATTCCCTGTCCCCGCAGTGATGATAGCAAGCACATACTGGGCTCTGTCACACCATCTCATCTAAAACTCCTAACCTCTTGCAGACTCAGGCTGTGGATACCTTGAGCTCAAGCTTTCTTTCTCCCTTGAATGTAATTACCACAGAATGCCCAGAGAATTGAAATAGCTGAGAGACAGTATCACCAGCTGGGGCCCAGACAGCAAGCACAGTTTGGGACCTGATACAGAGCAACAAGGACTCCAGCTCCATCCCAGTAACACTGTGGCCGAGTGAAGGGGAGACCCCAAAGCTCTGCCAATAGCCCACATTTGCACTTCTACCATCCCTTACCCGGCAGTGGGTCCCCCAAAGCCCTCCACCCTCCTGGTTTCGGAGGGCCTTTGAGAGTCTGACTCAGTTTGGCTTTTGCACAGCTCCGTATGCCTGGGCCTGGCGGGCTCTCTCCTGGGGTGCTTATTGCTAATACAGATTTCCAGGCACCCCACCATGGGGTTCTAATTTAGTGGGTGGGATGGGAGGACCCCCATGTGCCAATGCACGGTCAGATTGGGGGTCTCTGTGAGGACCCACTGGCTCCCTCCCCAATGAGACCGCTCTCCCTTTCCTGGAGGGGGGCTGCGACCTGTGGGGCAGGGAGGCTCCCCGTGGACTTCAGTGTGCACCCCTAGTGTCCGGTTTCCCAGACCTTCACTCTTCATGTTTCTCTCCCTCAGCAATTAATCAGTGTTCTCTCTTGCTGGCCCCAGCCGTCTCCTCTTTGACTTTGATTTCATCCCCTTGGGATTTGTAATAGAATTGATCCAACCCAGTTACGTCAAGGGCCTGCTCATTGTGATGTGTGCCTCGTTCATGCTTAGCGTCCTCTACCCCAGCCTTGCCCATTTTATCCTAGCGACCATAGGTTGTTTTTTCCTCAGGACGTGTGTGGTCCTTTTCCTGAGGCTCTGTTATCTGTACCCTGCTCATCTGTCACTGCGTCTCTGGATCTCGGCAGACAGCCCTGGACGGGGCCCGAAGAGTTACAGAGACCTCTCCTCCTTTCCTCTGTTACCTCCTTGTGCTTTTCAGTGTCCCCAGACAGAAATTCTAAAGTCCAGCGAGCTGGGACCTGCTCTCAACCGGTGGGACGGGCCAAAGCCCCAGGGAGCCAGTCCAGAGTCTGGGCAGACTCTCAGCTGGGTCTTGGGGAGATGAGGCTGATGTTGATGGGCCGGTCTCAGGAACATGCTCCTCCTTCCTGGAAGACCACCCTTGTTTTCCTAGAGGGGCAGGGTCTTCCGGGCAGTGGAGGGCCTGTGACCAGTCTGTGACCCATGGCTCTTCCCCACACAGTCAACACCAGTCAGCACTCGTCCTACAAGTCCAAGTCCTCCAGCAACGTGACCTCCAGCAGCGGTCACTCTTCAGGGAGCTCTTCCGGAGCCAACGCATACCGGCAGCCGCGGCCGGGACCGCATTTCCAGCAGCAGCCTCTCAATCTTAGCCAGGTGAGTGCCAGCCGACCCTGCCTCCCCGGCCTGCACATCACCCAGATCCCCGCAGTCCGCTGGGGGCCTCCGCTTCCGAGCAGGCGGCCACGGCCGGCCCCCCCCCCCCCCCCCCCGCTCCCAGGGCCGCAGCGCCCTGGTGGCCGGACGGGTCTTCTCGCTGCCTTGGGTTGCCCTGGGGGAAGTTGGTCTCACGGGGTCACGGAGAGCCAGCCGCAAGTAAGATAAGTTGTCTCGTGGCGCAGGGCACTCGGTGGCACAGTGCCAAAGCTTAAAAATAGGGTGACCCACGTCTTGCTCTTTCAGCCTAGCAGAGGCTAAAACACTGTGTCCTGGCCCCGTCAGACCAGGGCACCCGGGAGGACCTGCAGGCTGTTGGGCTGACTGGTTCGTTGCCATGTGGGAGGCCAGGCCACACGCGGGGAACCCCAAAGCAAGGGCAAGAGGGGACTTGGAGCAGTCGGGTGGTGTTGAGATGGGATCATACGTGAAGCAGAGTGTCCTTGGCACAGTGGCTTGTGTGTCCAGGGTCTGCGTCAGGTCTGAATTGCAGAGCGGCCTCGGGGGCCTCTTTCCTCAGAAGCCATGGAAGTGAAATAAATGGGGAGCTTGTGTTCCGAAACCCCGCATCCGAAGCAGTGCGCTTGGTAAACTGAGGCCGCGTCTCTGTGTCGTCAGGACTCCGGTTCTCTGGAAGAGAGGGCTCTTTCATGGGCACCAATATAATTTCAAACAGCAAAGGTTCCAAGAGCCTAGGATTTCAGAGAACAAGATTTTACAGTGAGGGAGAAGGCAGTGATCACTCAAAGAGGGGCTCCGTTGACACTTCACAGCTGCGGTAGGCCCTTAGGAGAGCTCCTGTCTCCTGTTACCTTTTCAAGCTGGCTTGAGCTGCGCGTCATCCAGCCAGGGACTCCGGGGACTCGGGGGACTTGGGAAAGCGTTCCTTTCTCAGTCCAGGCTAATGTTGCTTTCCCAGCCTACGAGGGAGGCATCTTCCCTCCCTCCTGCGGCTTCTGGCCTCCTCCCCTCCTCTCCTCTCCCCCCTCCCTCCTCCCCACTCCCTGGTCCTCTCCCCCTCCATACCCCCACCTCACCTTCCTCCCCTTCCTCTCTTACCCCCTTCTCATTTCTCTCTCTTTCCCTCTTCCCTCCCTACTTCCCCCCTCCCCCTCCCTCCTCCCTCCCACTTCTTCCTCCTCCTTCCCTCCT
>NW_023270451.1:76389573-76428315 GCF_011800145.1 Mirounga leonina | reverse complement strand
TCCTCCCTCCCACTTCTTCCTCCTCCTTCCCTCCTCCCCTCCTCACTGCCCTCCCGCTCCTCACTTCTCTCTCCTCCTCCTCTCCCTCCTCCCTCCCGCCTCTCCCTCCTCCCCCTCCCCTTTCTCGCCTCCCACGTGTCTGGCCCCCACTGCAGCCCTCTCCTGGTGCTTCTCCTCCTCCAGGCTCAGCAGCACATCACCGCAGAGCGCGCCGGGAGCCACCGCCGGCAGCAGGCCTACATCACTCCCACGATGGCTCAGGCCCCGTACTCCTTCCCGCACAGCAGCCCCAGCCACGGCACTGTGCACCCCCACCTGGCCGCCGCTGCCGCCGCAGCCCACCTCCCCAGCCAGCCCCACCTCTACACCTACACGGCGCCCGCGGCCTTGGGCTCCAGCGGCACCGTGGCCCACCTGGTGGCCTCCCAAGGCTCGGCACGTCACACCGTGCAGCACACTGCCTACCCGGCCAGCATCGTCCACCAGGTCCCCGTGAGCATGGGCCCCCGGGTCCTGCCCTCGCCCACCATCCACCCGAGTCAGTATCCAGCCCAGTTTGCCCACCAGACCTACATCAGCGCCTCTCCAGCCTCCACCGTCTACACTGGATACCCACTGAGCCCCGCCAAGGTCAACCAGTACCCTTACATATAAACACTGGAAGGGGAGGGGAGGGAAGGGAGGATGGCCAGAGGGGAGGAGGGAGGAGGGGCGAGGTGGGAGCTGGGCTTTTTATACTGAAGATGCGGCACACAGACAATGCACCGGGGCAGGGGGGGCAGGGGGCAGGGACAGACACAAATGAAACTTGAACTAGGAGGTGGGGGGACTTAGAGCAGAGAAGAGAACATTTTAAAAAAGAAGGGATTGAGGAGGGGGAAATCTATGCTTTTTACTTTAAAAAAGAAAAAGAAAAAAAAGAAAACGTCAGTAACAAAAAAACACAGCTCACAAACCCATTCTGCACCAAACTGGAAAGGAGAAGAAGAGAGCAACGGAAGCTTATGGAAGTGGGGGGGGGCCCCAGTTTTCGAAGAACTTTATCTATGAACTTCTCAAAGATTATTTTCATATGGCGGCAAGTGACGTTTAAGAATTTGCTGTCGGGGACACCTGATACGGAAATCCAATAGATTTTTAATTATGGAACATAAGAATTAGGGATTTTTCCAGAACTCTAAAGGGTCAGCAGCCCTCTAGAAGGTCAGGCCGTGGCCTGAGGTGGTTGATATTTGGGGGGTGGTGTAGGGTTGGCCAAGCCCAGTTCTGGCTCGTGTGTCAGGACTGATGGGGGGTGGCCAGGCTGAAGGAAGCCCCCTCCAGCAGAGGGCACAGTTTCTCTTCCTGAGCACTGGATAAATCCCTAAGCAATCCTCCAGCGTCATTAATAATGTGTGTTGCAAACTTTAGTTATTTTTTTTTTCTTTTCCTTTCCTGAAGATTTCTTTTCTCTTTGAATCAATCCCTAGTCACGTAGCATAGGGCTCGCGGTCTTCGCCGACACCCTAGTAGAATGTAGCAGTCAGCACCCCTGTTTTCTACTTTGTGTTCAACTCCACTGATACCAATAGACTATTCCTCAATGTAATTGCACAAAAAAAGAAGTGATAGAACATAGGCATGTTAGTGTGGTGGTCCAGGTGTGCGAGCGTGAACGAACGTGTGCGGGTGTGAGCGTGGATGCCACCCTCCCCGTGTGTCCCTCGGCGCCGCCATCTCGGCTCTCACATCCTTGCTTTGACACCGGTCCCTCCTAGTGCCTTACCGACCCACAGACGCGGGGTGAGGGTTTACTTCCATGGTACTCCAAGAAGCTGACTGAGGCGAGTCACATCATCTCAGCTCTTCTTTTGTGCTGTTGTAACATTTTATGCTGGTCTTTCCTTGTTTTCTTTTTTTTTTTTAATTTAATTTTATGTTATTTTAATGCCTTTTGTCTTTTTGGAGTTGTCTGCTAGCAGAGAGGCATCAGGGAGCTGGCGGGAGTGGGGGGTGGTGGAGAGCCCAGGGACCTTGAGAGAAATGTGGGCGATGGCTGGGCGGGGGGACCAGTCTGACTTTTACTTTGGAGACTGAGAGCAAAAGAGACTCCCCACCATGCACCCTCCCCCCACTCTGCCTCAGTTCTGCCTAGGGGGCCGGCTCTTAGCCTGTGTGGGAGCAGAGGTCCCGTGTGTGTTGTGGGAATGTGGGCCTTGCCAGGCGGCTGCCTCCTTCCTGATAGGAAAGGACAGAGGAGGGGAGGCCACCCACAGCCTCTGGGCCTGGCACCGCCTTCCCGTGTCTACGAGGTGGACCCAGCCCCAGGCCCTCACATCCAGCCCGCGCTCCTGCACGACCTCGCCCATCTCTCTCGTTCCACTGGCTGTGTATTGCTCTCACAGTTTTGCTAGATCCTTCCCTCTGTAGACAACCATCAACCTTTGTTTGCTGCTGCATCTTTCCTCACATTACCGGGCCTACCTACCCAAGACTCGACTTCGTTTTTGGTTTTAGAGGGGTCTGGTGGGCAGAAGGTTGGAGGGAAATTTTGAGGGTGACCAGGGAGTCTTACACTGCACTTTGGAACACTCCCATGGCACTTAAGTTTCCAAAGAAATTTGCCCTTTGCCCTCTTTGCACCACTGATACATTCTGGAAGTTTTCTCAGGCTTTGAACACTGCTGGGGGTGGGTGGAGTAGGGATGGCTCCATTCATAGCAAAATTACTCTTGAATACATGAATGTTGGGAGACTCTGTCTGGTCTTAGATGGGGCTTAGAAGGGTGACCCTAATTGTTTGATTCCTGATGCTGAGTCCTAACTGATCCCAAAGCCAAGTTTCCAAGGTGCAAAGAGATGGCTCCCAGTTTTGGCAGTTTGTCCTCATGCCCCCCGCCCCCTGCAGTTTCCCTTAACCATCTACTGTGAACAGTGGTGTTATAGTGATATCCCACCTAATTCAGTAACGAAGCCAGGCCATTACCTTAGCTGTTAGCTGTGAAATGTGAAATAACTCTGGAAATTCCCCCTCCCCACCCATGAATTCTACTCATCTTACAAAGAAATAGGTCCCCGAACTGGAACCAGCTTAGTCCAGGCCTGACGCTGGAAGGAAGGACACCATGACCCATTGGAGGCACACACGCAGGCAGGTCCCCGGCTGGTCCCACAGGTCGCCAGCCGGTGAGCCTGTGAGAGGCTCGCCCCAGAGCAGGACACTCTCCTCGTGGACCCACCGACTGATCGACTGATGGATACTCCCCTCCTGGGACATGGGGAAGGGCCATCTCTCTGAGACCATGGGAAAATGGCCAGTCCAGAGAGAGTGGGGGAGAAAAGTCTTCAGAGGACACATGAGCCAGAACCCTCTCAGAGCTGTGCCAGCCAGGAAGATCCACCTGTTCCTGACTTGGCAGCAGCCAGATGGCAGCAGAACCCCATCACATCTCCTCCTGACCAGGACAGAAGTCTCGGCTGCAAATGAGACCGCATTGGCCTTGCTGGGTAGCATCCGGATCCCCTTGCACAGTTGACTCCCAGAGCTCCTATGGGGAAAGACAACGTAGCCTTCCATTTTAAAGAAAATTACTTTATCTACTTAAGTTGGAAGTCTCTTATTCTTTTACCTGATATTTTCTTTGTGTTCTTCCAGATCAGGAATGAAAGTTCCATGCTGCTCATAAAGATAATATTATTGTACTCATTATTTTGGTTATTACCATTGTAATTATTATCATTATCATCATGTTGATATTTTAGCTGGGGTTTTAAATGCACATTTAGTCCCAGTATCTTTGTGTTTTCTCTTTAATATTTAAATTTATTTTATTATATCTGTGAGTGTATGAGTAGGCAGGAAGGACATGCAGATGTCCAGTTTTGTTAAACAAACAAACAAAACAAAAACAAAAGGAAAGACCCAGGAATTAGGAAAATTATTTCTGTCATCTCTAGTCCGCAAAGAGCTGTCAAGAAAGATCCACCACAGAACAAACGTTTGAAGAAGAATCAAGGCCTTTTCTGTGTGCAGGCCAGATTGGACTCTTGACATCATACTTTCCTAGAGTCTCAGTGGCCTTGGAAGAGTTCTGAGGTGGCATCTCCAAGGCCCAACCCTTAGCTGTGGTTCTTTCCCACATTCCATGTGCTCTCTTGTGCTTCTGGAATCTGCTAACTAGATTCTTGGCCTGCCTCACATCTGATACTGACCTGTCATGCAAAAGAAAGCCCCTCTGCCCAGAGCTGCCCCACATGCCCTTCCTTTTCCCATCGGTGCACCAGGAGTGTGGCTTTATCTCCTTCAGTGTATAGACGACTGTCCCCTCCTAGAAGCCACTGGCTGGAAGGACGGACTTAAGGGTGCTAGGCAGGTGGTACCTTCCCCTGGGGAATTTCAGTCTCACTCCCCCTCCTTCCACTCGCTGACCACACTGCCCACTTCTCCAGTCTCTTCCCCCTCTCTCCCCCAGTACCTCTTCTCAGCGCACAATTCTAGGGACAGAACTAGGAGCCAAAAAAAGGTAGAGGGACGGTAAGAGGCCAGAAGAACACTGACAGTCAAGCAGCTTCTCCGACATTGCAGGCAGGGCCCCCCCTGAAAGCACTGGTCAACGGAGAGGTGCAGCGGGGCCTCGAGGCCATCCCCTCAGTGCACCCTGCCTGTGTGTGATGGGCTTTTTAAAATTGGCTCAAGGTGCCCACACACTGCCCACCAAACCCAGAAATACGGGCCTTAAGTTGAAATGCTGGTTTTGCTGAAGCTTAACTGAGACGCTGTCAGGCCGTGCTCAGCCCTGGTGCCGCCCAGCAAACAGGAGCGCATCCTCCCTTCATCCCCACCCGCCCTCCTCTTCCGGTCCCCAGCACAGAGCTGCAGGATCAGAAGACCCCCGTGCGAGGGGCCAGGTTCCGCGTGCGCTCCTTCACACTTGCCCGGATCTCCCGTCCCTTCCTCCAGCTCTGAGTCACCCTGGCAAATCGGATGAATCAAAGCCTGCCTGTCCCTAGGACCAAGCTCTCAAGTGGAGGGATGCCAACCTCGTCTTTGTTGAGACCACAAATGACCTAGAGCATCATCTGTTCTTCAACTGCCTCTAGATGAAGAAGCACAGCAAAGCTGAAGAGGGGAAGATTGAAAAGGACAGGTCAAGGAGAACCATGTACTCGTAGCCTCAGGAAGTCCAGGGGGATGTGTTTCTGCCCAGTGGGTTCCTGCTGACCCGTCTGGGCATGTGCACCCATGTCTCTGCACTTAGTGCCTCGTTCATGATGTTCTGGCTGTTTCCAAGGGAAGGGGTGAGCAGGCCGACGGGTAGGAGTCTGAGGCTTGATGCCAATTAATACTGTGAAGTGGTGCGTGTGGTTGATCGAGTTCAGAGGGCAAGGAAGGGTCGAGGCAAACGGACGGTTGTCTCCTGGACTGTTTGCATGCTGGTCTTACTGGCGGTGAGGGGCTTGCAGGCTGGGGGAGCCATCTGGCCTTGCCCTCTTCACCCTGGAAGACGCAACCCGCCCAAACACCAGATTGTTGCAAGTAAGGAAGGGAAGGGGAGATTAGCACAGCTGCTAACAGGCTGGTTTCCCTTGACCAGATCTCTGGAAGTGCAAACACTCATTTTTGAACAAGCTAGTGGCGGAGGATTTGGGTTGTGTGAGTGTGTGTGTGTGAGTGGAGCAGACTTTCTTGGAAACTGGAGGAAGGAGATGAGGAGGCTTAAGGAGCTACTGCTGACGGGCTGTGGTTGGTGAAACGAGGTGTGTCCGTGAGCTGGCCCCAGCTTTCATCCCAGGCCCTCTCGGGTGCTGGGGCCAGGGTGGGGGGTGGGGCCCCTGCTGGCCTGCCCAGGAGCTGCCAGGACAGATCACAGAAAGAAGAAGATAATGAGGTGCCCTCGGGTAGCAGAGGGAATTCAGCAGGGAGGCAAGGACTCTTTCCACAGGCCTGGCCTGGGACTTCACAATGCCAGCCTGAGCCATTTTGCCAGGAAACATTCCAGCCCTGGAAGCACTTTGCATGCTGCTATCTTGCTGATGTGTCTCGCAGATTTCAGCTGGGGAAGCCTCAAAACTGAGCAGGCCAGAGCTGTCCTTACCAAACTGGAAAGGAAGGTGGAACTGTTCCTTTCTTTAGCCAAAGAACCCTTCTCAAAGACACCTCCAGATGGGGACAAAATGGCATCCCTCTCTTTCCTTTCTGGGCAATAATGACATCATCAGTGATCCATTTGTCTCTCTCTTTCCTCTCTCCTGACGTGTGTTTCTTTCTTTTTTTAAAATGGCATTTATTTCAAACTGTATCCATCTTTAAGAGGAGTGGGGATTGGTAACCCTAAATGCTGCTTTCGGGAAGCTGGAGGCACCGCACGAGTACGTGGGCGTGCCTGAGGTCATGTTACCCCAGGGACTGCCCAAGCGGACCCTCCGCCGGGAAGTTCGGCTGCGTCAGGGGGCAGATGCACGAGGGAGCTACGCTGGGCGTGACAGTGCTTTTCCACTTCGATGCCTTAGGACTCTCACTCCTAATCTCCACAGAATAGACTCAGTCGAATCTCAGTCAGGCTACTGGAGAATTGAAGATGGTGAAACGACACTTAAAGGCAATAGAAACCTTCCAAAGGCTCTTGGTGCCCTTGTGCACTAGGGTGGCCCAAGGTGGTAGAGGTCTCTCACATCTTTCTCGAGGCTTCCAGAAGTTCCGGAGAGCCAGCTCCAAGGCAGTTGCCCCTTTGAGATCCGGTGAGCGTTTACAGAGAAGTGACCCTCCTGCGGAGCACACTTTCTCAGAGACCCTCCCAGTCCCCCACAGGTGCCCCCCTACCCTAGACGGCCATGTTAGGGCAGCATGTTGACTGTGTCCCATTTGTTAACACTTGGGCGTCCCTGAAGGAAGTAGGAGAAGGCATTTGCTGAAGGCTTTACCCGTAGGGAGCTGACGCGCTCAGAAAGCACGTGCTAAAGGAAAGGAAATATGATGGTGGTCCAAAATCCCCCAAGTTTCTAGTGAAATTTTTGTTAATTGGGACTTCGCTGAGATATCATTTCGTTCTGCTTTTTTAGTTAACAGCAATGAGTGGCTTCATGTTTTCTGACAAACCATCTAATGATACTTCGGTTTACGTGTGCCAAACACTGTGCTAAAAATTGCTCATTGGTTATCTTGTTTCATTTAGTCTTCATAATAACAACTCTGCAAGGGGCCCCATTCATCCCTTTCCAGATGAGGCATGTGGCTTGGAGAGCTGGTGACATGCCCAGGGTCGCATGGCTAGTGAGAGAGCCGGGCCTTGAACCTGGGCCTGCCCAGCTCCAGAACCGAGCTCGCAGCCACCAGCCTCCTGGGCCACCTCGTGTGTGTGTGTGTGCGCGCGCGCGTGTGCGCACACGCGCGCACATGCACGTGAGTACAAAGAAAACCCTTGAAGGAATGTCACCCCTCGCCCTCCCTGCCCCATGCATGCAACCCAGCAGAAGGTCTGAATGAAGAGGGAGCCCTGAATTGGATGCAAGCAGAAGGGGCAGAATTCATTTGACTTTGAGAGAAAATCTTAGGGGAGTTTCTTTTGATTCACAGTAGAATTCATTTTAGATTCCTTTCCGGTGTACCAACTAGCTTTAGTAGTGCTGCTACAACAAACTTATGAGTGAAGAAAAAAAGTGTTCTTTTCTTCTTTAAAAAAAATAAATAAATTTTTTCTTGCTTATAGTTAATTCTAGAAAGGCAATACTAAAGGTATATATTTTTTTTAAAATGCTATTTTTTACTGCACTGATAAATATCATGACAACTCTGTTCTCTATAATCGATCCACTCTTCAGCTCTGGGTAGAACCAGATGCGGGATTCACACCAAATTTGTAAATACCGTGTGTGGGTCTGGTGTCCAGGAACTTTTTTCTTTGTGTAAAAAAAAAAAAAAAAAAAAGGAGAAGGAGAAGGAGAAAAAACAAGATGACTCTTAGAGGAACCAAATAAGGGTTTCTTTGGAGATACCTTTCTCAAAGAAATGGAAAGAACGGTTATGTAAACAGAAAAATCAGCCAATTCTTAGGGTATAAGGAAGGAGAGTCTCTTGCCGCAGTATGAGATTAATAGTAATACAGAAGCATTTTTAATTTGGTTGAGAAGTGACAAGAATTTAGAAATGCTTTAGGATGAGATTTTTAATTTTTTAGAAAACTATTATCATTGTGTTATGAAACATCTCCTCAGTTGTCTTGGGTGGGTTTTTTGTTTCTTTTTTATTTAAAAAAAAAAACAAAAACTTCTTTATTGACTGGCTCCAGGCTTGTTTGCCTAAATTCTTAGGTAGTTTACACGAGTTCTAGAACCTTCTAGGACTTTGACTCCATTGGAAGCAAACCCAACTAATCAGCATTTGAGATCCTGGTTGGTTTCAATAGGTATTCTGGAATTCTGACAGAACACCTAAAGATTTTTTTTGAAGAAGGTTTTAGATACATTATCTTACACAAACTGTGACCTAATGGCAATAATTACCTCAAATGTGGGCATTCATCCTGGTTTTAGCCTTTTTTGAAATCATGTAGCCAGCTTGATCTTGGGATTTAAAAGACTATGAACTCTGTGTGGGCTGAAAATAATGATTAATGCACACCCTGGTCATTGTTGCTTAAGTGAATTCTGAAAATAGCTGATCTTTACATCAAAAGTGAAACCAAGGAAGAGATTATTCTTTGTGTGTTGTAATGAAATGTGATGATATTCAAATGCACATGTTAAGTATATATGTTTTTAGCTACTGTACAATGCTGTTAGCCTTCTAAGATATCGAGAGAGCCACATTTTAAATGCGTAAACTAAGTAATTGTGGATACTTAAGCATATTTCTGGCTACGTTTTATAGTTAAAGTGTTTTATAGTTTACATTTAAACTGGTACTTTTTAAAGAAAATTTCTGTTTATAACTGACATCTTCAAACCCCAGCGATCTCTTTCGTTGGAGGCCCTGCCCCTCCAAGGCAGGTGTTTTCTACCCATACTGTTGTGTAGCCCAATATAAGCTTTTCCCTCCACGTTACTTACTGGTTTCCATGTGAACGCGAGAGAATGTGAAAGGATTTCTGGATTGAGTGGGAAGGGGTGAGTCCATAGCCTGGGCCAGATGTGAAGACCTCATGCCATGTTGTATCAACACTTGTCTCCAAAGAGGCCTTCTCTTTGACATCGTGGAAGAGGCAGAGAGAACAGATACCTGGTTCGTTGATTTTGTCTTGATCTGAATGTTTAATTTCTATCGATCCACTGACTTCCAGTCACCAGGCAGAGTAGAAGACACTGGGATGCAGGCGGCCCTGAAGGTGCAGCTGCTATTTCTGGGCCTCTGGCAATATTCTGATCGGCGTTTTGCAAGGGGGGAGCCTCACACCCCTACGCCCACATTCATTGGCTGGGCTTTCCATAGACCTGCTGTCACTAATTCCTTTTCTCCTTTAAAACAAAATAAATGCAAAAGGATGTGTTTACTTTTGACTCTTTGTCAAACTCAGATTTGAAGCCTAGGTCGGTGGGTGGGACGGGGGAAGCTAGATTCCTCCCTAGAGACTGATTGCTGCTGAGCAGGGGTGGGGCTGGGGAACCTAGGGGCAGCTGGGGGAGGGGTGTGGGTGACTGCGACCCCTGGAAGTAGAGATGGTCACTGTGACGCTTCAGAGAGTGGGCCCCACTGTCTCCTAGGAACAGGCTGGAACATGCTGGTGTCCCGAAGAGTTTTGGTTTGTTTCTTGTTTTCTCTCGTACCACAACCCAAGTGCGGAGGACCTACTGTGGTAAAGGGCATTCCGTCAGCAGCTAAGACTTTGCAAACTGCAGAACACCCGGGACCAGGGAACTGTTTGTGTGTGTTCCTTCGAATGCATTCGTGTTTTCCCTGTGACCTCTCTGTGGACCGTATGTTCTCGTGACAGGTTCTTGTAAGAAATGTTAGGGTAAAATATTTTCTTTTTAATCTCGCCCTTCCTCATAATACTCCTGCTTTCCCTCTGTTTGGTCTTTCCCTTTGCTTGAAACTCACCAAATTAATTTTATGTCACTGTCTTTGGGGCTTAACCGTATGTTTAAAAACTAGAAGCATAGGAATTAGCTTCAAAAAAAAAAAAAAGTAAATACGCTGCATCTGAAACTCGCTCCCTCTAGTGTCCTTTGAACCGCTCCCCACAGATCTCCCCTGGCGCAGCCTCCCCACTCCTTGTCCGGATCAGTGTCTCCGGGGCCACCCCCGCCTCCACCCCGCTGCCACCACAGCCCCCCAGCCCCCAGGACACTCTCAAGAGCCAGGAAGAAGGACCCACCTGGCCTCATGAGCAGTGGTCTTGCCTCCCTGTTAGATACTCACCTGCTTGGTGGAAGGGGCAACGGATTTATCGTTATTATTATCATTATTATTAATTATTATTATTATTATTATTATTATTTTAATAGTTTTCGGCTCAGGTTATAAGGAAGAACTTGGGAAGTGGAAAGTGACTTGACCATGCCCATCCTTTGTAGCTTTCTGTGACTTCTGAATGGAACATGAAGCGTCCCCCCCCCCCCCCCCCCCCCCCCCCCCCTCCCAAGTAGCCCCCCCCCCCCCCCCCCCCCCCCGTGGGCGCTGCCTCCGCCTCGGGGTTTCCCCCCACCCTTTCACGCTCCCTCTCACTTTTGTGTTACTGCTCATTTAAAGCTGTCTTCCGTGGCTTTTCCAGGGCACAATCATTTCTGGCCCCCAAAGCATCTCCTCATCCTCTTTGTGTGCATTTTTTAACCAAATGAAGTAGACCAGAAAGTCCTACTTTGGGGCAGCAGACTTTCTAGTTTAGTAGAATCACTGTATAGATAGAGATGTTGATATATATGTTAGTGTATATATATATCAAACCAAATTTCTGATAGGACAAGTATAGCTTTATGGATGAGGAGGAAGAGGGGCTTTCAGAAGTCAGGCAGCAATGGCGTCGTAGACGAGCCCAGGGCCGGCCCCAGGCTGCACCTTCCCTGCGTGGGCCTGCGGCATGGCGCCGGGTTCTCACCCCCCACCTCACCACAGCGGAGGCAGGTGGCCCCGAGGGGGGCCGCCGCTCTCTCTGGGTCCCCAGCCTCCAGGGCACAAATGAGTGAGGGGGGACGGCAAATCAGAACGACTGGCATTTTCCATCCCATTTTGCGTTGACCGCATGTATTGAGCTTCAGCTTGTGCCATATCACGTTTCCAAAAGCGGATCTATTAGGATGGAAAGCGACAGGATCTGTACACATGTTTACCTTTCAACTGCCCATGAATTCCGGACACTGGATAGAAAGACTCACTCCCCAGAATGAGAGCCGGGAAGAGGAGACCCGGTGATGATTGGTCACCAGTCCAAGGAACATGGCTCCCTCCCCAAGGTCACCTTGCCCACATCTTCCTCCACCAGGTCATCTCAGCTCAGTAGCCCTATGAAAGCCCCGGTCTGTTGTGTTCCTTCACTGTACGGTTTCTGTAAGGAAAAGTGTTAATCCATGTTAATCTTTGTGAAAATTATTGCGTGCAACAGTATTTTCTCGTGTACCTCTTTCTCCTATGTGAATTGTCCCTCTTTTCTTTTTTATTTATAAGTGTCTACTTTTTTTAAAAAACAAACCAATGTGTTGTAGACCTATATGTAACCTATTCCTTAGTCTCATATTATAGGTATGTTATAAGAATGGATATTTTACTTGGCTTTAGAATGTTTTACAAGAAAAATAATTCTTAACTGATCAAGTCCTTGCTACTAAAATGCTTGTGTTTTTCATCATGATGTCGTGTGCTTCTAAATTAATCATTTTCGTTGTAGAAAAATGGAGTGAATTTATATTAGTCTTGGAAACTAATAATAGCATTGTAAATTTATGAGATGATTTTAACAGAAAAAAATTATAGAAGAATATAGTTATTTTAATTGTAATATTACTAACTGTAGGGTGAGAAAGGGGGGTCCCGTTGTGGTGAACTATGTTATAGCTTGTTACTCACAGTTTCTTTTTGATCATTTTTTCGGTCTCTGAGGTGAAACGAGTTATTAATTAAAATTTGTAAACTCACATATGCATATTGTATATGTGTAGAAATGTAATCACACTTTGTCTTGGAATTACATTAAACTGTTTGGAATCACTGTACACTTGGCCTGGCATGCTTATTTCTTCTAGAACCAGACTAGTTCTATAAGACTAAAGAGGTTACTGGGGAGTTATCTAATAACCCTTCAGAAATCGTTTAATACCCCCTGAACGCGTTCATAACCCACCCACCTCACGTACGGTCTGCCAAGATGACTGTGGATGGCTGTAGAGAGAGGGCCTCACGAGGAGGGCCCACCTCGTCTGTTGGGCAGTCATCTCCACCATCATCCCAAACAGAAGCTCTGTACCTGTTAAACAATAACTCCCCGTTCCCCTCCGCGCCCCCCAGCCCTTGACACTCACCCTTCTGTTTTCCGTCTCTGGGTACCTCAATGGAAGTGAGATCCTACAATATTTGCCTTTTACTTGTTTGCCCTGGCTTATTTCATGTACCAGTGTTCTCAAAGGTCATCTATTTTGTAGCATGTATCAGAATCTCCTTCCTTTCTAAGACTGAGTAACATCCCATTGTATGTAAATGCCAAACTTTGTTTATCCATTCATCTATTGTTTTGTGTTTGGGTTTGTGTGTGTGTGTATGTGTGTGTGTGTTTGGGTTTTGTGAATAATGCTGCCATGGATATTGGTACAGAACTATGAATCCCTGCTTTCAGTTCTTTTGGATACATACCGAGGAGCGGAATTGCTGGATTATCTGGAAATTGCTAACTTTTTGAGGAACCGCCAAACGTATCCCCAGTGACTCCACTATTCGGCATCCTCACCAGCAACGCACAGGGATCCGGTGTCCTCCCCCGGCACTCTTAGCCTGCCTTCCATTGCCAGGGTCTGGGGCCTCAGGACCGCCCAGCTCCTGGCCCCCTGTTATCGGCGCCTCCTGGTTTCACAAGCTCACAAGCAACCTAAACCGCACCCACCTTCTCCCCTGTACCCTCAGCTTCCTGCCTGTGCTTCTGCCACACTTGCTTGCTGGACCCAGCCTACCATCCACGTCTCTGCTCCTACACCCAAGACCCCCGAACGCTTTTGGAGAAGACCCCCGAACGCTGTTGGACCTCAGCCTGCTTTCTGAGCTCATCAGCTCCCTCTGTGGCTAATCGGAAACCTCCCGCTCTCCCTGTGCCCTTGACTACAGGACCCCCCTCCTGGGCAGAGTAACCCAGAGAAATCCAGGTCTTCAGAGCCCCTCAACCCCCACCCCCTCCCAGAGTCCCATCTGCCTCCATCTACAGGCTTTCCCCCTGTGCAGAGCTCTTTCCTGCCAAGCATCCCTGCTTTGGACCTTCATGCTTTCCTCACACGCTGCCCTGCGAGAAGCAGCCTGTGTCCCTCGCTCGCTCCTGCCCTCACACTACTGACGAGGTCAGTGTCCCCCGTCCCCGTTCCCAACCCCTTCTGCATAGTTCTTACTAGGCTGTACTGTCCACATTTCTTTCCTGATGTCCCTTCTCCACAAAACCACAAAACCCTTGCAGGTAAGAGTGGGTAGTCAAATATTGGGCTAAATCAGCAAATTACTCAGCCCATTTTCTTCCCCCACCGACCTACCTTTCCGTTGAATTCCAGGTCTCCCAGAATTCAGATAATAACAACAAAACCCTAAATGCAGCCAAGACGTGAACTTGCTTCAGTTCAATCAGCCAAAATTCAATTACATAAAAATCCACGAAGAAGATTTTGACAGAACTCCAGAACTCTTCAGCATATATAGTTTTTAAATTATAAATGCGCCACCGGGGATCATAGCCCATGGAGGTCATGCCCAGGAGCCTGTTCCAAACAATCAGGTGTATGTTTTTTGTGAGTCGGACTTGCCTGTTTTCTAACTATTCCCTAGAATATTTAAGCCTAAGCAAATACTAAATACGTGGAAAGGCAGAGAATACACTAAAGGCAAAGTATAAATGTAACACTGATGGGATGGTGACCTCATGACCTCATGACCTCTGAGCTTACCTGTTCAGTCCCTCTTTTCTATCAGTACTGAGCTTTTTTTTTTTTAAGATTTTATTTATTTGAGGGGCGCCTGGGTGTCTCAGTCGTTAAGCGTCTGCCTTCAGCCCCGGGATCAAGCCCCGCATCAGGCTCGCCGCTCCGTGGGAAGCCTGCTTCTCCCTCTCCCGCTCCCCCTGCTTGTGTTCCCTCTCTCGCTGTGTCTCTCTCTGTCAAATAAATAAATCTTTAAAAAAAAAAAAAAGATTTTATTTATTTGAGAGCAAGCTCAAGCGAGAGAGAGAGAAGCAGACTCACCACTGAGCAGGGAGCCCGATTTGGGACTCAATCCCAGGACCCTGGGATCATGACCTGAGCTGAAGGCAGACGCTTAACCCACTGAGCCACCCAGGCGCCCCTGTACTGAGCTTTAAAGCAGATGCCTTGGATCCTCCCCCTGCCCCCACCTCGAACACTATGTCCTACTTGGGCCACGCAGAACTCCTCTTGGGAGATCTTTTTCCTCCAGCAGATCTCCCTTAGAAGATCTAATTCCATGACACTGTCTGGCATCGCTTGAAGGTGGAAAAAACCCACTGCCCAGCAACAACCATAATCCCCACCCCCTAGGGAAGAAACAGCAAGGAGCTGGACAGCCTGTATTGTGAGACCATCCAATTCCAGGTTTTAACTGTGGTTGTTTTGTTTGTTTTGTTTTGTTTTTTTCCTGGGCTGCAAGTTTGGCTCAACATCCGCAAATCAATCAATGTGATACACTACATTAATAAAAGAAAGAACAAGAACCATATGATCCTCTCAATAGATGCAGAAAAAGCATTTGACAAAGTACAGCATCCTTTTTTTTTTTTTAAAGATTTATTTATTTATTTATTCATAAGAGACAGAGAGAGAGAGAGAGAGAGGCAGGCTCCCCGCTGAGCAGGGAGCCCGATGCGGGACTCGATCCCAGGACCCTGGGATCATGACCCGAGCCGAAGGCAGACGCTTAACCATCTGAGCCACCCAGGCACCCTGGCATCCTTTCTTGATCAAAACTCTTCAGAGTATAGGGATATTGGGTACATACCTCAATATCATAAAAGCCATCTATGAAAAACCCACAGCGAATATCATTCTCAATGGGGAAAAACTGAGAGCCTTCCCCCTAAGGTCAGGAACACGGCAGGGACGTCCACTATCACCACCGCTATTCAACATAGTACTAGAAGTCCTAGCCACAGCAATCAGACAACAAAAAGAAATAAAAGGCATCCGAATCAGCAAAGAAGAAGTCAAACTCTCACTCTTTGCAGATGATATGATACGTCATGTGGAAAACCCCAAAGACTCCACCCCAAAACTGCTAGAACTCATACAGGAGTTCAGTAAAGCGGCAGGATATAAAATCAATGCACAGAAATCAGTTGCATTTATATACACCACCACCAAGACAGAAGAGAAATTAAGGAGTCGATCCCATTTACAATGAACTGTTGTTGCACACGTGCCGATCTAGAGGAGTCCTACAGTCTTTTCTCCTGAGACACCTGGCATTTGCCAGTGCGTCTACGACAACGCTGGAGTTAGGTACTCTTGGAAAGAAACCACTTGACATCTGCTTTTGTGTCTTTTTATGTTCTGTTTAAATGCCTTACGTTTTATTGCAGTGGCTCTCAGGATCCTTACCCACTGCAGACTAAGCCTGTGGACCGGGCTGCTCGAGAAAGCACAAAGTACCCGCTGCCGGATCAAAGGCCAGAAGGAAAACACGGATGTGTGGAGGAAGCCGTGCTGCGAGGGAAAAGAAACATCACCGGCCTTAAGATAGCACAGGCCTCGAGCACCGGGTGTTGTATGGAAGAGATGCATCGCCGAATTCTACACCTGAAACTAATATTACACTGTAAGTTAACTAATGGGGATTTAAATAAAAACTTGAGAAAGAATAAAAAATTTTTAAAAATAGCATTTGTTAAAAACGAAAAAAAAGAAAAGAAAAGAAAGCTAGCCCAGGTACCAGGGAGGGAGGCAGTAGGAGAGAAGGTAGTATTGACAGCATAGTGATTCGGGAGCATGGGAGTCCGCCATATTCGGGCTGAGTTCCAGGCACTGTTGTTCATGACCGCAAAAGCTGGGGAATCCCTTACTCTCTCGAGCCTCAGTTTTCGTATCTGTAAAATGGGGATAATACTACATGTGGGCCAAGGCTGGCCGCATATTCCCCCAAAGCCAAGTCTTCCTCCTCTTGCTGAGCACACAGCTAGATTATATGTCCTAGCTCGCTCTGCAGATAAATATGACCAGAATGGGCCCTAAAAAACGGTCACATATTTATCCACACTCTCTCCCCTCAGTTTCTGGCCAGATGTGGAAGATCCAGTGAAGGACTCTAAGGGCCTAGAGCACGGTGGGGCCTCCAGACAGAAGCAGCCCAGGACACTGAATGACTTGGTGGCCTCCTGATAAACCCACACGGGACAAAACCACAAAAGAGCAAGAAATAAGTATTTTTATTATATATATATATATATACTTTTATGGTCTTATAGTTATTTTTTTTGTTTTATTTCAAGTTAGTTGACATATAGTGTATTATTAATTATTAATTCGGGGGTAGAATTTAATGATTCATTAGTTGCATAGAAGACCCGGTGCTCATTCCATCACGTGCCCTCCTTGATGCCCATCACCCAGTTACCCCATCCCCCCACCCACCTCCCCTCCAGCGACCTCAGTTTGTTCCCCAGAGTATTTTTATTATATTCAAGACTCTGAAATTGTTGTTTATTATAAGAACTAAGCTCTCCCGACTAATACAGACATTGGTTCCTGAAAGTGAGGGGGTGCTGTAACCAACACCTAAACGAGAATACGTGGCATTGGTTTAGCAGCTAGACAGAGAAATAGGGAAATTGATTTCAGGAGCTGGAAAGGTGATAGCCCATGTTATGCTTTAATAAAACATGCCATAGGGGCACCTGGGTGACTCAGTCATTAAGCATCTGCCTTTGACTCAGGTCATGATCCCAGGGTCCGGGGATCGAGCCCAGCATCAGGCTCTCTGCTCGGCGGGAAGCCTGCTTCTCCCTCTCCCACTCCCCTTGCTTGTGTTCCCTCTCTCGCTGTGTCTCTCTGTCAAATAAATAAATAAAATCTTTAATAAAAAAAGTAAAAAAATAAAAAAAAAAACATGCTATAATCATGCCATTAGAAACCCTAAGCAGTCTGCAAAAAAAAAAAAAAATCCACTCAAGCTAACAAGTCAATCTGGCAAGATTGTAGGATGAACGGTCAATATGCAAAAATTGATTCTACTTCTTTATATTAGCAACAAACAGTTGGACTGTGAATTTTTTTTTTAACTGTAGGAGCATTAAAAATAAAAATATTTGAGGATAAGTTTTTTTTTTTTCATTGGGAAATAACTTCATTTTCTTCGGGCGTGTGGGCAGATGTCTAGTCTCAGAACTTCTGGAATTGTTTCTTGGTGCCTGCGGTCTTTGTGACTTTGGGCACGTTGAAATGCAGTCTTGCTCGTCCACTGTGACAATGTCGCCGATCTGGACATCCCTGCAGCAGGGGGACAGGGGCACGGACATGCGCTTGTGGCCGTTCTCAAAGAGGTTGTACTTGGGGCAGTGGAGGTAGTCTCAGTGGGTGACAGTGGTCCTCTGCATCTTCATCTTGGCCACCACACCGGACAGAATATGCCCTTGGACGGAGACATTACCAGTAAAGGGGCACCTCTTGTCAATATAGGTGCCCTCAATGGCTTCTTTGGGCATCTTGAAGCCCAAACCAATGTTTTTATAGTATCGCGGGAGCTTCTCCTTGCCAGTTTCTCCAAGCAGGACCCTCTTCTTACTTTGAAAGATGGTGGATTGCTTTTGGTAGGTGCACTCGGTCTGCACATCGGCCATCTTCCCAGCTGCCTGAAAAAGCTTGAGGATAAGTTTTAAACAAATATATGCAACAATTCTACCCTTAAAACTTGTAACAAGTTGCTGAAATTTTTGAAAACTTTTTAAAAATGGAGACATCTACGCTGTTGAATGGAATCATCAAATTATTAAAATGGCATAAGTCTTCACATTGATTTACAGATCCAGTGCAATCCCAATCAAAATCCCAGCAGGCTTTTTCAGTACAACTGACAAAAACAAACAAACACAAATAAAGCATTAGAGACCCATGTGATAATATCAAATAGCCTTAACTGGAGTCCTGGGAGGAGAGAAGAAAAGAAGGGTGAGGTAAAGAGGTAAAGGTGAAGACTTTTCCACAATTGATCAACGACACCAAGGCGCAGAATCGAGAATCTCAGTGCATACAAGAGTACAGCTAGACTGCACTTCTCAACCTTCCGAGACTGTCCTGGCCAGTGGTCTGGGGGCAGAGTGCGTTCCACCTGCGGGCTGGCCCCTGTCTAGTCGACGGGGAGATATGCTATGATCAGCACAAATCTCAGAGGCTTGATGTCTCACTCACACAGTTTGCTACAGGTCCAGACAACTGTCTAGGAGACCTGTCCCCTACATAGTGACTTAGCATCCCAGGATGTCTCAGCTTTATGAAACCTCCAAATAAACAAGTCACAGTTGGGGAGGGGAGGGACCATCGAAGGAGTGTCCACGGGTTCTTAAATGCTTCCACTTGGGTGGGAATGCAAGCTGGTGCAGCCCCTCTGGGAAACAGTGTGGGGCTCCCTCAAAGAGTTGAAAACAGAGCTACCCCACGACCCAGCCATTGCACTACTGGGTATTTACCCCAAAGATACAAACGTAGGGATCCAAAGGGGCACGTGCACCCCGGTGTTTACAGCAGCAATGTCCACAATAGCCAAACTATGGAAAAAGCCTAGATGTCCATCGACAGATGAATGGATAAAGAAGATGTGGTCCATATATACAATGGAATATTATGCAGCCATCAAAAGGAATGAAATCTTGCCATTTGCAACAACAAGGATGGAACTAGAAGGTATTATGCTAAGTGAAATAAGTCAGTCAGAGAAGGACAATTATCATATGATCTCACTGATATGTGGAATTTAAGAAACAAGGCAGAGGATCATAGGGGAAGAGAGGAAAAAATGAAACAAGACGAAACCAGAGAGGGAGACAAACCATAAGAGACTCTTAATCATAGGAAACAAACTGAGGGTTGCTGGAGTGGAGGGGTTGGGAGGGATGGGGTAACTGGGTGACAGACATTAAGGAGGGCATGTGTTGTAATGAGCCCTGGGTATTATATAAGACTGATGAATCACAGACCTGTACCCCTGAAACAAATAATACATTATATGTTAATTAATTGAATTTAAATTAAAAATAAATTTAAAAAAAAAAAAAAAGGCTTCCACCTGGAAATGACCTGCATCACTTTTTCTTGGTTAAAGCAAGTCACTGGGTGCCTAACTTCAAAGAGACTGGGAACTACGCTCTTTCCATGCGCCCAGAAGGAAAGTGAAAAGGCTTGCATGGCAGTCCCATCTACCACCTCCTCTGAAACACATCCCCTGTGAACTGCTACATCCAAAGGCTCTGGACGGAGCAAAGCTGCTCCCCATCACTGACCTGCTTAGTCTCTGGTGTGAGGCAGAAAAAATACTTTGTTAGCCTCTGAAATTTGGGTATTATTGCAGAAGCTAGCCTGCTCTAATATTCTACTCAACTTACATTATAGTTAAAGAAGGTAGTAATACTTTTTTTTTTTTTAAGTAGCCTCCAGGCCCAGTGTGGAGCCCAGTGCAGGACCCAAACTCACGACCCTGAGAGCAAGACCTGAGCCAAGATCAGGAGTCAAAGGCTTAACTGAGCCCAAATAGTACCCTTTTTTTAAGCCCTTACCATGGGCCTGGCACTGTGCTAATAAGCACTTCATGTATGAAATGTTTAGCACAGTGCCTGGCCCTAATCAGCTCTCAATTCATGTTAGTTGTTATCCTTATTCCAATTTTGTCTTATCTGTGTATGTATTTGCTCAGATGGATTCTGTGCTATAAACTACAGGACCCTAATGGGAATTGCAAGGCGATTGAGCATCTTGCTTATCATTTTCTCTAACACATCTGCAAGTTTTCATACTTTGTGGGAGGCTGAGCTGGAAGTACAGGTTTCCAGGATCAGAGACAGCATGTGCAGAGGAAAGAACATTAGAACTAGCAGTCAAGGTTAGTTTAGTTCAACACATATTTACTGAGTACCTTCTGTATGTACCAGATGCCGAAGAAACAAAGGAGTGTGAGAGTGGACCCCTGCTCTCTAGGAGCTTACACTTCTGCAAGGATGGCAAACAAGTAAAGCAGGACACGTGTAATAATAAGAGTATAAACAGGGAACAGGAGGGCCATAAGAGCTGGGTTCTAGCTCTAGCTGTGTGACCCCAGACATGTTACTTAACCTCTCTGGGCCTCGTGGACAGTGAGAATGGGGTAGGTAATTTCTAACCCCTACAATTCTCAAAACCCTGTGAGGTAGACAAGGCAGGCACGATTTCTACTTTAGAGAGGTGAAGCCTGGGGTCGGAGAGGCTTAGCAATGCGGCCAGAGCTCCACACCGGCTGGTCGGTAGAGCTAGCCTCAGACTAGTCTCAGGCAGGTCTTGGGAGCCAGACCCAGAATGTGTCCACTCCAGGCTGCCCCGACAGAGAGCGGGGATCTCTGATGAAGGTGGCAGGAGGCTTTCCAGATGCCCCCAGTTTGAGTCCCATACGCTACTGACCAAGAAGAGAACAGAGGCAGGTACCTCGCCCACCTCCACCCCCTCCTGGTGGAAGCACTCCCAGCAGACAGTGGGCCTTTCTGAAAACCAGGTCATCTTTTACAGAATGACACAGTAACATTAGCACGGTTATCCTGGTGAGCCCAGGAACCTTCAGCAGCCACGGCCAGCCAGCGATGCCTGGTTCCCATTCACAGCCATGGCCCCATCTCGGGCTCTGTGCATGATGCAAAGGACATTTTGGAGGCCGGGGCAGCTCTCCCTCACTGCACCTCTGGGCCACCGCCCACCCGGCCCACCCAGGACGTGCTCGCCTAGGGAACACGAGTGAGCTCATCTAATTGAAGCATGGCACATTAAAGATTCATCTTTGCTGCGCCTCTAAAACCACGCCATGGCCACCAAAGCTTAAAGGCCAAGTCTGACCAGAGCAGCCTCCGCCATCTCCCGCCCTGGCACATGGCCCCAGGCGCTGTGGGCAACCCCACGGTCATGGGAACCATCTTTGGAGCAGGTGCTATGTGCGAAGAGGCCAACAACACAGTCCCTGCCATCCAGGGCTTTATAATCAGATGGCAGAGCAGTCAGATGGGGTGAAGAGAGGAGCCACAGATGACAAGGCCAGGAGACTCGGGCCATGTGAGAGGCTCGGTCCTAAGTGCTGGAGGTTTGGGGGAAGGGAGTGGCCACTGAGAGCTGCTAACTGTCCGGGCAGGCGTCTGAGGGAGGCTCCAGCCCGACCTTGAAGGAGGAAAAGGACAGAAGGCATCATTTGCATTACCCCCACCCTCTGTGGGTAATTCAAATGAAAATCATACGAAGGAGACAAAAGCGTCCAGAAAAGGAATCGCCTGTGGGCCTCCATCTTGTTGTCCCTGGGTGGCCCCGCACCCCCACACGTACACCCTGCCAAACCTCCCTCCCCAGAGCTGGCCTCAGAGCTGGCAAAGGGACACGCGTGCCACCCAAGTGGCTTCCCAGGGGCCCTGTGGGGTGGGGGTGGGTTCAGACCCTGCCTCCACCACCCCGCAGCTGTGTGACGTGGCGCCAGTCCCGTAACCTCTCGGAGTCCGCTCCCCATCTGTAAGCAGGGGCGGGCAGTGCGGCCTTGCGGGGGGAGACGGACTAAGCCGACGCCGGCTGACCCGGCGGCACAGCCCCGCACGCTTAGCCAGTCCTCCCTGTCGCCCTCCAGCTCCACAGAGGCCGTCCGAGGAGCGCCTGCCGTGCGTGCTCAGCCCTCCACAGGGGCCCTGCCCGCTCCAGGGCTGCACCGAGGACCGGCCTGGGGTTTGGGTTCAAATCCACCCAGGGAGCTGCGGCCCAGGCTCCGAGGTGAGCACACTCTCAACGCCAGGGGTCGCCTCGGCAACGAAAAACCTTCCGAAGGGGCTCAGGAGTGGGGTCTGGGGAAGGCGGAGGGTCCCTTGGGCCCTCGTGGCGGAGGGAGGTGCGCGCAGGTGGTGCGGAAGGGGGGGGGGGGGGGCTCGGAAACCAGCGGGGTGCCCGCCCTCGGTGCTGCCCCCTGTGGCCGCCAAGAGCACAGCCCCGGGCCCCGCAGCCCCGCAAACGGGGCGGGCTCGGCCCACGGGGGAGGGTTGGGGTTAGGTGCTCAGCCCTCTCTAACCCTGGGAAGGGTTGCCTGCGTTTCCGCATTTCCGCGGGCCAGTGTTTGCTTTCCGTCCTGTGTTCCCTTCCTTGGTGGGCACCAGATGGGAAAACTCGGAAAACCTTGGCAACCCTGAGTCCGGGTTCCTGTAGCTGCTAAACTGATTTAGAATTGTGGTGTGTTCCCAGCACAGACCCAAGGGCAGGAGAGCTTATTTGCCAGTGTGCACTTGGAAGCGGCGGGTGGCAGGCTTTGGATAACCGAGTCAGAGGTAAGATCCGAATGGAAAGGGCCTGGGCCCCACAGCAGGAAGCTCTGATGACTACATACAGTAGAGCTGCCAAACCAGGCTGGACATTAGGGGAGAGAGAGAGAAGTAAAGCCCTCTTCATTATTATTATCTTGGCCACACGCTGCTGACCCTGGAGGTTAGGAACTCTAGCTATCACAGAACTCAGTGGTTCTCCCTCAGGAGGCTGTGTCTGGGGGTGCGTCCCCTGTCTTGTCCCACTCACTGCTCCCTTCCCAGCCCCCCTCATTGTTCGGTTCTCCCCACCTGCACCCCGCCCCCGGCGGGCCGAGAGCAGAGCTCGGGGCCTTGGGACTCTGCCACTTACAGTTCCGCCACCTGTGACAGCGTTTCCTGCCTCGGACATTTCTGTGGCTACCACCTGCAAGGCTTTGGAGCCTGGCCATCTGTGAGGGAAAGATCCTGGGGAGGACCACGGGCCTGTGCATGACTGAGAATGGGCGGGAGGGAGACGATCCCCAACCCCCCCCTCTAAAGTAGTGGCGGCCGCTGACCCCCCGACACTTCCCACACGTGCAGGGAAGGTGGTGGCCTTCCTGCCACCCCCCCCCCGGGGGGGCACCACCACCACACTGAATTGCGGTCTGTTCTTTAGCCTACGCTCAGGTTCCTCACTGGCTTCCCACTAAAGACAAAATAGGAGATCACAAAAATGTCCATATTTTACTAGATATCTGGAAAGCAGGCAGAAAGTTCAACAAAACCAAGCTGACAGTTTTGCCTGAAACCCAACAGTTAAAGGACTGAGCAGAGCAAAGCAGGACCTGGTTTCCCTCCGAGCTATTTTCTGAAAATGGGCCAGGACCCAAATTCACCTGCACGCGGCTCGCCGGCCGGCAGCCCACATCTCAGCCAGCCCGGGGCACTGAGCGGAGGCTGGGGAGGTCCGCGCCCCACTAGGGCGAGCTCTGGGGCCCCAGGGGTGTGTGTGTGTGTTGGGGTGGTGGCATGTGGAGCCTCGACAGCCCCGGGGGGATCTGCCAGACCCCCACCTCCTCCCCAGGCAGACAGAGGAAGGTAAAAAGAGGCTGTAGGACCTGCACACAATCTTATCCCGCCCACCATGAACATCATCTTTTCTGCATGGCTAATCCTCCCGCTCAGTCCACCCCCCTTCTCCCCTAAGGCAGAATAAGCCATCCCTCCACTGGGTTCCAGAACATTCTGGTGCTTCCCAAGCTGTTGCCTCTGCTCCCTGTGTACTCCTTGGGGGAAAAAGCTGTTGATCCCCAGGCCTGGCGGGGTGTCTGGCACGTGGTAGGTGTGATGTGAATAAACGTTGGTCATATTGAGTCGAATAGTAATGAAGGAACCAGATGGAACATACCCCTCAGACATCTAAGAATAACTCCAGCCAAATTAAATGGTGCCCTGAGGCCAAAGAATGTGTTTTTGTCCTCAGCTCCTACACGCTGCCACCTGCCACGCTAGATCAAGTGCATCTCGGCGATGGCTCCTCACAGGCCCCCAGAGATGTGTCCCTCCGCTCCCCACCCCCAAGCCATGGCCCTGAAACAAATGGCAGCCGATTCCTCGGGACGCCAGTCATCTCTTTATTCTATCAGTGACCAACACAACCGCACCCCAGACACAGCAGGGGCCTGCCTGAGAACCCCGGGCCGGGCGAAGAGGGTGGTGGAGGGGGCCCCATGCCGGGAAGCCCGCCCTCCCTGCCTCCCCAGCACCCAGGGGAGAAATGATCGTGCAGACAGTGATGCAATCCGTGTCAGCACCCACCCTTCCTCCAAGCACCAGGGCCGCATGGGGGGGGGGGGAACGTGTTCCAGCGTGGGGCCAGGGAGGGCCTTGGGGTGACTGCGAGTGGACTCTGACCTTGAGGAGGGACTGTGTGCATGCCTGCGCATGCGTGTGAATGTGTGCATGTGTGTGTGTTTGGGGGATGCCTACACTACGGAGCATGTGGGATTTGACGGCTGAGCCACAGGACCTGCCTGGGGCCGAGGAGACCAGGAACCAGGGCTGTGGGGCCTGGAACAGGGGCCTGGGGCGCAGGGCACCCTCGTCACTGCTTCGCCTTGGAGAGGAGCGGGGCCAGGCCGGTCTTGGAGCCTGGCTGGAGGGCCGCCTCTGGCCTGACCCACCTCATGTGTAGGCCATCTTGCTGCACACCCAGGGCCGGGTCATCAGACACTCCGTTGACACCAGCCTGGTGGGCTCCACGAAGACACACTCTCCCAGGCCTGAGATGGGGAATCTGTGGCCAGAAGACAAGAGAGCAGGCGCTTACAACCCGGCATGCGTAGCCCGTTGCCGGGTGGCCCTGGAGGCCCGGTGACCTGTCCCTCCCTCTGGAGCCACCTGCCACTACTCTTAGCCCTTATAGAACTTTCTAGTGTGGCTCCCCCCATTGTCTACCTACTGTGTGCACCACGGCTCCAGCCACCCTGAGGATGCCTACAGACACACCCTGCACTTTCCCATCCCGCTTCTGCATCCTTCCAGAGTCAGCTCACTTGTCCCATGAGCCAGAATCCGGTTCAGGACCACCCTCTGCCCAGCCTCCCTCCCCGCAACACCTGCCTGCACCGTGGGACATGGAGGCCTGTGTCTGTCTGTCCCTGCCTGTCCCCCAGGCGGTCAGCACCTGCACAGTGGGCTCCGTGGCCCTCTCATCTTGGCTCCCCTGATGAGCACACAGTTCTAGCACAGGAAGAGCCCAGCGGAGATGAGCTAAATGAAACTACCTCTCAGGGGTGGACCTGATCAACCCCGGCGTTTGGTGCCCAGGCTGTGTTGCCCACAAATTCACAGACATCATCAGTAGATGTGGGGGGTGGGGGTTCTTTCTCCCTAAAATCATTCCTTTTGAATTTTAAGATTTCTTCTCAACCTTGTTTGGTCACCCAGATCTGAGGCCCCTGCCAAAGCTAGTGCTGGGGTCTCACAAGAGAGGGTACCAGAATGACCTCAAGAGGGGGTGCCAGGCAGGACTACCTCAGTGCCAGAGAAACATGGCCTAAAGGCCGAATGGTTGGCAGATGGTCAGCACGCTGGGGACCCCAGCCTCCAGGGCTCTCCCAGGTTCTGGGAGCAGGAAGCTTCCAGAAGAGGGGAGAGAGAGACAGAAAGTGCAAGATTTCTCAGCTCTAAGGATAGATCTGGGATGAAGGCAGGAAAAGGATAGAGAAAAAACGGAAGAGACAATGAAGACAAAGAGGGGGTATAAAATGAAGGGCACAGGAGCCAGGGCAAAGGAAGGAAGGAGCTGACAGAATGCTCGCCTCCTGGAGGCTAAGCCCTAAGCCTGCCTCGAATGGGAAGGTGGCTGATCGCCAACTTCCGGCCATGGTGGAGGGCTGGGGGTCTTGGGTGCCTCCCACTTCTCCTGCCTAGGGGACCCTCCTGCATCATCATCATCATCAGGTGAGCAGCTGTGCCCCCACCCGGCTCCTAAGGGCCTATTCCTCCAGCCTTAGGGGCTGGACTAGAAACTGAGGTTCTTATTCCCCTGTATGCCCTCCCCTGTGCTCCCCTAAGCCTGGACTACCTCCCCCCGCCCACACACACACACACACACACACTATCACCACCCCCCCAACACTGCCACAGCCAGACACTCCCACCCCCACCACCCATGACCCCTGCCACCAGCACCCAACAAACCAGTCCCTGATATCGCACACCTGCCGCCCCAGTACACTCTCACGTGCACACCCCTTGGGTCACACAAGCAATCCTACCACTTCACACACGGCCAGCACCCTCAGGCACTGTTTGTTCTAAGGGCGTGCTCACAGTACCCTGGGGTCAGAGCCCCTTTCTTCCACAGGAACAATGTTTAGGCAACACATGGCTGCCCAGAATAGAGACCCCATCCCCACTCTCCCCTGCGGGCAGTGTGGTCGAGTGGCTAAGTCCTGGCCAATGCAGAGGGACATCCAGACCATGTCTTCCCCTTCCTCTGAGCCCCACTGAGCCCCACAGATGAGCTGCTACCCAGGTGGGGAGCCACAAGATGGAAAGAGCCTGGGCCCCACGGCAGGAAGCTCTGATGACTACATAGAGCTGCCAAACCAGGCTGGACATTAGGGGAGAGAGAGAGAAGTAAAGCCCTCTTCATTATTATTATCTTGGCCACACGCTGCTGACCCTGGAGGTTAGGAACTCTAGCTATCACAGAACTCAGTGGTTCTCCCTCAGGAGGCTGTGTCTGGGGGGGGCTAGACCTTCCCCAGTTTAAGTCCAGTGGCCAGAAGATGAAGCCTCAGCTCACGTGTCCGGGTCAAATGGGTCCCCGTTGACCCAGTGGAATTCGTCCCCAACTCTGCGCAGACCAATCCAGGGCTCCCTCCGTGTGAACTTGAACATAAACTCCTGTATCAAGGAAAGAGGGAAACCCGAGTCATCTGCAGTTTCCTGACTGTTCATACATCCCAAGACTAACCTCAGCTGAGAAGACTGGCTCCCAGGATATACAGACGCTGAAAGGGGGATCCCTCACTGCATCCTGCAAGTAAGGAGCTGGGGTCACAGAGCGCCCTGCACTCTCGCTGACATCCCTCCCAGCAGTTGGGAGCATGCCTGCTGGATGAGGAAGCCTAGAACAAGGTTTGTCCTCCTAGCTCAGTGGTCCAGCCCGCCAGTCAGTATTCCTGATTTGCAGGAAGCCTGGGATTGCCCAATGTGATGGATGGTCTGGGACAAATCACAACGTTCAGTTTGGGTGTCCTACCCCCATACTTCTGGGCCTTTCTCTGCAGCAAGGAGATACTGTACTGTGTATCAAAGACAAACAGAAGTGATTTTTCGATTACCTGCTATTTTGGATTGCCACACCACTGTTACCCCCAAATCCAAAACGGACAACAGACTCATTCATTGTGTTTCTTTCATTTTTCTACTGAGAAAACTGTTTTGGGTGTTCATCGAGAGCTCATGCCCTGATTTGGACGAGTAGAAGGTGCCAGTGTGTTCTTCATTCACAAGGGCGTTTATAATTTGTAATTCTCGCACCGTGATACTGAGTTGAGCTCAGCAAACCAGCCTCAGCTTGAAATCCATTGGCCTTCACCACAGCAGTGGAAACAGGAGCCGCTCGGAAACGTGCTCGCACCCCACAGGGCCCATCAGCACACCCCCGGCTGGAAACAGGTCATGGGGGCCGCCACACCCCAGGAGTGGGGTTCTCCCTGGAGGTCGCCCGCGGCCCAGCGCTCACCAGCTCCTTCTGGCTCTGGATCACGGCCAGCGCGGCCTCGTGAGTATGGCAATACTGTCTGCCCGTGTTCCAGTCCCTCGGCTCCTCAGAAAAGAAGTAGCATTTCCTTCCGTAGAGCAGCCAGTCCTCCGGGCAGGGCGCCTCGCACTTGATACAGCCCTTGGAAGCTGCAGGGGAGACGGACGGGACTCAGCGTCTGACAGCAGGCCTGGCCCCTGCTCGGGCCTCAAGAGTCCTGCTCAGCAACCCAGCGTTCCCTCCACCTGCCTGACTTCGGTGCCCTCCAGGGTGCCTCGGGTGGCCCTCTCCCCAGATGAGCCCCTCTCACGGTGCCCAGCAGGGAAAAGGGTGGTGACCCAATAAACAGGGAAGGGAAATTGGGGAGGCTGGCAAGGGCATGACCACCAGGAGAAGTGCCAGCAGATTAGCCCCTGGGGTCAGAGCTCCTCTCTCTCCCCAAACTCCCTGAGGCATGGAAGCCCAGAAACACAGATTTAGAAAAGATCTGGAGGCCACGTGTCCAAGCTTCTCCATCCTGCCTGGCTCACTGCAGTGTGTCCACACAGGCACCCAAATGATGCCCCCAGAACAGACTGGAACACACCAGATGTGGCCCCACTCCCAGCAACAGTGATGGCCACACCCCTTCCAGTGGCCACGGGCTTTGCAGTCTACAGACTGCTTCCAGGAAAGGAATCAGTGCGTATGTGCATACGTGCGCTTTCCTCGGCAGGCAGAACATGCCCTTCGCTTGTTTTCATGTCATCTATTTCCAAGCCGGGTCTCCCCTGTGTCCAGAATATGTATCAATCACCTTTTAAATCCATTTGAAGATCTTATTTTTATTTCTTCCACCTTTATCTCATTCACATTGGCTCATCTGAGTTTTTTTTTTTTTAAGATTTTATTTATTTATTTTTTAATTTTTATTTATTTATTTTTAAAGATTTTATTTATTTATTTGAGACAGAGAATGAGATAGAGAGAGCATGAGAGGTGGGAGGGTCAGAGGGAGAAGCAGACTCCCCGCTGAGCAGGGAGCCCGATGCGGGACTCGATCCCGGGACTCCAGGATCATGACCTGAGCCAAAGGCAGTCGCTTAACCAACTGAGCCACCCAGGCGCCCCTCATCTGAGTTTCGAAAGATACATTTTGATCTTGATTTTTTTTTCCCACCTGTCATATTAAGCACCATTCATCTGTTGCCCTGAGCATCCTTGTGTCACCTACAAATTCCATAAGCATCTTTTTGTTTGTTTTCGTACAAGTGAGTGATTAAAATGTTGACGGGGACAGAGCCAAGAAGAGGCCTGTGGTACTCCAGCCCCGAGGGACTTACAGACACCGACACCAATTAAATAATCGACACTGCAGCCTATCTGTTCAGTGGGCTACAGGACCACTAAGGTATTGACCATGGCGTGGGCACATGTCAACTTTTCCACAAGGACCTCCAGAGAGATTCTGTTGTGCTTTACGAAAATCACAACACGCTATGTCTTCGAGTTGCTCTGACCTCCCCAACCTAGCACTAGGACGAAAGGAAACTAATTTAATTCGTAGTGATTATTCTAGATGAATCCAAGCTCGCACCGGTGGTCGCCATATTCTTTTCTAAACACTCACAAATCCCCTGATTATCATGCATGCCCAAAGGGGAGGGTTTGGTGGGAGCTAATACTATCACTGGACTTCTCTCCCCTTTCAAGGTGCCCACCTCTGGGTGCTTCTCAAAGATTAAAGACAAGGCACTGAAATCCCTTTGCAAACCCTTTAGAACCCACCACACATTTTGACTTGAATCCATAAAAAGCAGCCCAATCTCCTGGTCATAGAGCCTTGCCTGTCCTTGGAGGGTTTCCTCCCTTTTATTCCTTTCCCCCTTTCAGTCCCACATGGGAAGCCCCCTAGCAGGGATGCCTCCAGAACTGGGCAGCAAAGATGAGTCCTAATCATCCTTTCTTTCTTTCTTTCTTTTTTATCCTCAGCATTTAGGGGGCCTAACACACAGCGGGGCTCCATAAATGTTTGTTAAATGAATGAATGTGATCTTTCAAGGCCCTTGTCCCCAAACCATCTCCTCCAAGAAGCAGTGCCTGTCTAACTCACCTCAAGTTGGCTCTGTGTACCGAAGTCACCTGGCCACTCCCCTGCGTGGCTTAGTAAAGGGGACAGGGAGAGCCATTGTATGGATATATTATTGTAGGCTAAACTCTCACCCAGAAACAGCAGTCTGTTTTCTATGCTTTGGGCCCCACGGAATACATGATATGTCCGGAACCTTTCTTTACCGAATGAGACCTGATTTTGACAAGGTGTGTGTACCCCGCCCGGGCATCCACGCTCACCCAAGATGCTCATCACCACCAGGATGGCGAACAGAAGGACCGCGATGGCCCCCAGCAGGAGACGTGTGGTGGTGTCTGAGGAGAGAAAGAAGGGGTTCAGTACCCGGCCACCCACACCCCACTGCCAAGCCCCACCGCCAAGCCCCAGGTCCCGACGCCAGGAACTCTGGCCGGGGCCCAGCAGTCTGAGTTTTCGCAAGCCCTCCGCGGGAATCTGCTGCTCACTGAAGTCCCAGAGCCGCTGTTCTGGAGCCCAGGTCTGAATCTTGGACCCGGCTGCCTAAACCCACCCCTTCCAAAGGCTCTGCGCTTGCCCTCTTCCGTGGCACTAAACTTTCCAGTTCTTACCTCCTGCCGCTTCTCTGCCTGCTCCTGGTTTCAGCCACATGGATTCCCTGAAATAACCCAGCCTGTCCTCACAGCCCCGGGGCTGGGTCTTTGCCCCCAGAGCTCTTCTCCCCCCTGCCCCGCTACCCCTGGAATCCTGCCCACCCTGCCCCTTCCATCCTCTTCACAAAACCTCCCCTGATCCTCTGCCTTCCCCGCTTTTAAATTTTTATTTATTTTTTTGTTATCACTGAACATTTTTCTTTTCTTTTTAGCGGAAGAACCCTTTTAGACCTTAGACATAGACTCTATTTAAGTTTTTCTTACTGTCATTAAACAGACATAACATCAAAGTTGCCATTTTAACCATTTTTAAGCGCACAATTAGCGGCATTAATTCCATTCATGATATTGTGCAACGATCCCCACTGTCTATTTGCACAACTTTCTCACCACCCAAACAGAAACTCAGTACTGATTAAGCTTTCACTCCCGGTTCGCACCTCCCCCAGCCCCTGGTTACCTGCAATCTACTTTCTGGTCTCTATGAATTTGCCTATCCTAGAGATTTCATGTAAGTGGAAACATACAATACAATGTCCTTTTGTGTCTGACTTATTTCACTTAACTCAATGTTTTCAAGGTTCATCCATGTTGTACCATGTGTTAGAATGTCATTCCTTTTTATGGCTGAATAATATTCCATTGTATGAATATATGTATATATATACTCCTATATACATATATATTTGCTGTTGTTTATCCATTCATCTGTTGATTGACACTTGGGGGGAACATGAACATCCAGTCCATAACAGGGCATCCCCTAGAACCTTCTGAGCTGCTGCAGTCTGATTTTGCCTTCTAAGCCCACCGCCACGCTGAAATCCCCTTTGCCAGCGGCCTGAGGTTCTCTCTGCCTCCCTCATGTACAGCCTCTCCTGCCCCTTCTATCCTACGTCATCCTTTTCCTTAGTTCACTCCCTTGTTCTGGTGGAGTACATCTTCCACTGCCCTGCACAGCCCCAGCGGCAAACCTTCACGCTGGGTCCTGCAGTGAATGCTGCCCCTGGGGTTGTGAACCCAGAGGCCTGAGTACTACAAAAGAATTCTCCTTCCAAAGAACGTTGAAGGCATTACTTAATTGTCTTCTAGCTCCAGTGTTGCTCTTGAAAAATGGCTCCAGAGCCATCCTCATCCATGATCCTTTTAATATCATTTGCTTTCCGTGTCCCGCCCCCACCCCTCAGAAACTTTAAAGGATCTTTTCTATGACACAGTCTTCTAAAATTTCATCATGCATGCCATGCCTTCGTTTGGGTCCATTTTCATCCACTAGACTAGGCAATCAATGGACCTGTTCAATCTGGAAGCTCATGTCCTTCAGTTCCAGGAAATTTTCTTCAACTATATCATCAATGGTTTCTTCTCACCCACTTTCTCCATCCACTTTCTGGAGGTCATATTCTTCAGATGTTGGACTACTTGAACTGGTCCTCTGAGTTTCTTTCCTTTTTTCTCCCTTACCCACTATCTTTTTGCCTTTTTGCTCTATTTCCTGGAAAGGTTTTTCTCAACTTTATCTTCCTACTCTCTCCCGAATTTTCCATTTCTGCAATTATTTTTAATTTCCAGGGTTGTTTTTTTCTTTTGGCTGTGGTTTGCTACTGTTCTCAGTAGCATCCTGTTTTTAATGATGCCATATTGGAGCGCCTCGGTGGCGCAGTCTGTTGAGCGTCTGACTCTTGGTTTTGGCTTGGGTCCTGATCTCGGCATAATAGGATACAGCCTCTGCCTTGGGCTCTGCACTCGTGCTGGGCATGGAGGCTGCTTGGGACTCTCTCTGCCCCATCCCCTCCTAAAATAAATAAATAAATCTTTTCTAAAAAATGATGCCATGTTTTCTCTTACCTCTTTCTGGATATTACTGATAGTTTTTTGGAGGCGGAGGAGGAGAGGACAGGGGGGCAGAAAGGTTATTTCTCCCGTATAGTCTCTTTTTCCTCCAAATTGCTTTTTTTCCTGTTCATTTGTTTTGGTCTGTGGTTTCCATGTCATCAAGTTTCCTCGGATGTCTGGAGATCCTTGGTTATTTGTTCCTGATTAAGGCAGGAGGGAAGAGTCCATTGGAGCCTCCGAGACTGGGGAGGGGCTTATAAACTGTGGGGTCCCAGCAGAGTGACCAGGCTGGGCTGGTCCTCAAGGTGCTCTGAGTGCCAACCTCCTGGGGTTTTTCCTCTGGGGTGGGCCAGAGTTCCTGGAGAAGGCTCTTCTGTTTCCCTCCTGAAGGGTGTAGGCTTGACCAGGAGGAGAGGCTGGGAGGCCATCCTAAACATTCATTATGTACATGTCCCTTTAACTGCTTGCTCCCAAATGTACTGCCCTCTCTCAGACTTAGCCTCAGGTTCCTGCCAGGGCTGGGAAGAGGACCTGGGCAACTAAATCCTTTCTAAAATATTCAACCAGCCCTCCTATTTCAGCTCTATCTTCACTCACTGCCATGATGACTGGTGCCCCCCATCTCCATACTTTGGGGGCTCCCGTGTGTGACTCAGTCTGCTCCTCTGCTTTCCGAGCCTTCTCAGGCCAATAGAAGCAGCTCCCACTCATCATTGATCCCTAGCTCCCAACTGTATTGCTATTGTCTTCTCTCCCGTTCTTGTTGTCCTTATGGCCTTTGAAAAATCCCTTTACTGTCATGTCAGTGGGCTTCTGGAAGGAAAGAGGAAAAATGTGTGTGTTCAGTCTGCCATCTTTACCTGCAAGTGCAGCCATCATTTTGAAATCCTTCCCGTGAGCAAGGACTGTGCTGGCGAGTGACCAGGAGTCCAGAGGCAGGTGGCTGTGGGCACGGTAGGAGCAGAGCCTCACGCCTGCCCTCGCGGGCTGGGCTCTTTCTGTGTCTGCTCCTTGTCCTCAGTGACAGCCTCAGTAGGGCTCAGTAGGATCAGCCTCAGTAGGGCTGATCCGCCTGATCTGCCTGATGACCCCCTGTGGCAAGTGCACTGCCTGGATCCTTCCTCTCCCTTCTCTACGGGCCCCTCTAGGCCCATACAACTGGAACCATAATGCTTTGTGCATTGAAGGTAAGAGCATCGTGTCTTAAACCACTTCACTGGGTTCAAATCCCAGTTCAGCCACTTTCCTAGATGGTTTAGTAACTTTTCATGACAAAGTCACTTCGCTTCTATTTTATTTCATTTTCTTCATCTTTATTTATTTATTTTTTAAAGATTTTATTTATTTATTTGAGAGAGCGAGAATGAGAGAGAGCACATGAGAGGGGGGAGGGTCAGAGGGAGAGGCAGTCTCCTCGCCGAGCAGGGAGCCCGATGCGGGACTCGATCCCGGGACTCCAGGATCATGACCTGAGCCGAAGGCAGTTGCTTAACCGACTGAGCCACCCAGGCGCCCTTTTTTCTTCATCTTTAAAACAAAGGAATAGTAGTATCTGCCTCTTAAAAATTTTTATGAGAAGCCAATGTTCAGGGCTTAGCGGAGTGTCTGGCATAGCAAGCTCTGGTTCAATGTTAGCAATTGCCATGATGATGATGATGGTGGTGGTGGTGGTGGTGGTGGTGAGCCCACAGTCTCCTTTAGGGAAAGGGCTGTGCTTTACTTGCCTTTGTGTTCCCTACAGTAGGCAAAAAAAAAAAGCCATTGCCTTGCATGTTACAGAGCACCCCCGGATACTGAAAGGGGAATTTAGCTACACTGAATGACAATGTCCTTAGTCAGCCTTAAACTCAGCTGACTTTGTAGGAGAGGCCGTGTGGACATACAGCTGCTCTCTGGGGGCGGGGAATCTGCACACGCTTCTCCAGTGTCACCAGAACCAAGGAGCCTCTTCATTCTTTCCTGAGGACAACAGCTCTGGACACGGCAGCACGGACAGAAAAAGGACACTCCAGGGAGTCCCGGCTCGTTGCTCACTGCTGCCCTCACAGAGGACGACTGTGGGGCTGGCCGATCCAAAACAACACTGTATTCGTTTCCTAGGGTTGGGAACAAACCCCACAAACTGGATGGCCTACAACACCGGAAACTTATTGTCTCACACTTCTGGAGGCCAGAAGTCCCCAATTAAGGCACCAGCAAGGCCGCAGTCCCTCTGAAAGTGAGGGGAGTCCTTGCTCACTTCTTCCTGGCTTCTGAGGTGCTGGTGACCTTCCTCAACCCTGGTTTGCAGTCCCCTCATTCCAGGCTCTGCCTTCTTCATCACACAACCTTCTCCCTGGTTGTCTCTGTCTTTATATGACTGTTGTCTTATAAGGAGCCCACCCACTCCAGTATGCGCCTATCTTAACTAATCACATCTGCAATTACCGTATTTGCAAATAAGGTCCCGTTCTGAGGAGCTGGTGGTTCAACTGCTTCAACGTAGCTCTTTGGGAGAGCAGGAGGAAATAGAATTCAAGCCGTAAGAAGGGTCTAACTCAACAACCATTCCTTCCATGCAATCGTCCACAATAGATGGACTCTGAGGATGCAGTTACTTATGTTTATAAATGTATATGATTTAGCCTCATGTTGGAAGGGACAGCTGAAAATCTGGCTCCTAACCCAAACAGATGCTCTATCACCCTCACACCCAGAGCCCAGAAGAGACTCACTGCTGACCTCTCTGAGTTGTCAGAGCCACAGTCTCTGTGCATAGTCTTGACTCTTTGAAGCTATCAAATGTAGAGTTTGGTGATTTTTAAATTTTTAAAGGCTTTACTAAATGCATGTGTGTGGTTTTGATCAGGAAGTTGTGGGTTGATGCCTAATCAAGAAACTTTCAACATTAAAAATTCAGAATCGGTGAGCTCTGAAAAATCTATAGCCTGGCGATAGGCAGAATCACTCTGTCCCCTGCCATACCCCCAGGTCACTCTTCCCCATCCCCACCCCCGAGGTCAGAAATATCCCCATCTCCAGTCACCCCAGTCTTTCTAGAACTCAGGCCGAAGCAACGGGTCATGTTTTCCAGCCCCTCCCCAGAGGTGGGGGTGGCAGGTGGAAGGAAAAGTGATTAGCCACCAGGAGAGAAGGCTTGATCAGGAGAACTTCTGTGTGGCTTTATATTTATACAGCTAATTGTTCATCTAAGGAAAGTCGTGAAGTCCTGAGCTCTAATCCCGGTTTAAATTTAAGAAGTTCTCCATTTCGCTTAACCCGGCAGGAGAAAAAGAGGGTCCACACTGGAGGCGGCAGTGTTGTCTGAGGATCACGGGCAAGAGAGCTACACGCACCCCAAACACAATTCATTTCCGTCCCCTGGGCCTCATGAAGTCCGAGATCCTTGGTCCATGCGGTATGATACAAGAACTCTCAGGGCAGAGGGCCCTTGTGGCAAACATGCCTTAGCAACCAACATGTGTCCTTGGTCAAGACACCTAGCCCCTCCGAGTCTGTTTCCTCATCTGCAGAACAGATAGAGCACTCAGCAGCCCCGGTAGGGTATGTGTGAGGATTAAATGGGACAGTATCGTGAAAGCCCTGAGCATGGGGTCCAGCACACCGTAGGTGCTTCCGAAATGTTTGCTGCGTGGTAATAAAGGAGTGTTTAGCTTGGTCAAGTTCAAAAGTCTCCCACTTGTCTCAAGACAGGTACTTGGCTAAGCAAGGGCTGTACAGTCCTTGGCCCTCAGACCCGGCAGACCCGTCATCCCATCACGGGTGTTTCTCAGTGTCAGTCGACTGGGCTCATTTCCGTGGACTTCAGTTTGGAGTGGGGAGCCGACTCAAGGTAGGTAGACCAGCAGTCCAAGGGTTTTAGCTGAGCTCCCCCATCACAGGTGCAGGATGCTAAGTCCAGAGAGCTGGGTAGAGGAGTCACCTGCACAGCCTACCCCACTGTGTGGCCGAGAGGCAGAAATCATTATCTAGCTTGGTAGATAAGGAAACTGAGGCTCAAATGAGTTTGAAAACCTGCCAGCCCATGGTGGTGGAGGATATGGCTTGGGTTTACCCGACTCCAGACTTTGTGTTCTTTGTACCTCACCAACCTGCCTCAGCCCCTGTCCTGTGATTTCTGCCCACACAGCAACACCCTGGAGAGACCAGTCCTGGTCCCTGAGCTCCCCTCTTCTGACAGGAGATGGGGGTGCCAAGGGAACACCCAGCAGACCCTCAGAGCACCAGTGGAGGAGAACACCCTGGACTCGGACCCCAGATACTAAAACTACTGTAGAAAAAGCGCATGGGCCTCAGATGCTGAGCCTCCGAGGACCACAGGCATCAAGGGTGAGCTGCTTCTGGGTAGACCATACGGCAAACCAGAGGAGGCATGAGACCCAGACCCAGACCTGGTAAGGAGCCACACCAGGACAGGCAAGACAAGGCTGGAAGGCTGGACACAAGTAGGCACGGGTGGAAGAGCCAGTGTCCTGTTGGGCCATTTTCCTGCCTTCTTCAGCCTAACTGCAAGTGGTCACCCAGCCCGGGTAGGGAGCAGGAAGCAGAATGTGTCAAAGTCAGGGCAGGAGGTACAATAGGAAACAGCAAGCCAGAGAGCACTGAAAGAGGCCACATCACCCCTGAAGAGGCCCTAACCATCAGGGGGCTAGAGTTAGGTTAGGGCAGACCCTGCAGGAATGCTTAGGAATGAATGAAGACATATAGGCAAAAGGAGTGAGCAACTTCAAGAAATAACTTGGGCGGGAGGGAAGCAGGGATCACAAGCAAATCCAACAATGCCCAGCAGAGAGAGGCGTTTGTCCACCTTTATTCAACTCAACTCTTCCCAGCCTGCAATGGCTCTTCTACTCCGTGAGCCAACATCTTTGCTTCCTTTCTCCCAAATCACCATCCAGGTGTCGGACCGCCCCTGCCTCCAGAGTTAGCACAGAGTTAGTCCACACCCCTGGCCCACTAGCATCTGGGTCAAACGCTGACATTACTGCCCCCACCTTTCCCTCCGCGGCAAGGCACCTGCCCTGCCAAGTGCTGGCTAGGTCTCGCCCCTGACCACCACCCCACCTTCCACACTGACCTGCCCACTCTTCCAAGGGCAAATCCACTGGCTCATTGTAGGCTTAAAACCTCTCAACAGCTCCTGCAGAGCAAAGTCCAAACTCTTTGGCAAGGCCTGGGTGGCCATTCACAATCTGGGCTCTCCAGATTCATCTCTTCCCATCCCTTCCCCCCATCTCAGTACTCCAGAGTTCAGTTTGCCACAAGGGAACGGCTGGTTCTGGCCACCTGGACCCTGAACATGTCACTCCTTGAGCCCGGTGCACCCTGTCTTCTCTCCACATCTAAAAGGTCACCTACTCCAGGAAGCCTTCCTTTTCTAATACTCCGTCCCTACGGGTGGTGTGACCCAGGCTCTGGGCTTCCCTAGTTAACACTGCACAGATCCTCAGCCTTTGGACTGGGGATGTCAGGAGTACCCAGAAGTCCAGAGGGCCAGCCCTCCCCCCTGCCAACTCTAGCATCTCCCACACCACACACCACCAGGGGCCACAAAGTTTTCCAGAAGAACTCATGAACTTGAAATCTATTTTCCACTTGGTTACTGCCCCTGAGCTAGCCAGGGGTCACTCCCTGAGCCCATCTGACTGGAAGGGGTAGGTGGCACTCATGACCTTGCAAGGAAGAGCCTGAGGCATATTCTCCACATCTCCCCTCCCTATGTGCCCCCATCACCACCAGCGTGCTCCCGGCTTCCCACCGGGGCACTGGCACCATCTCTGGGCTCTACAGCTTTTGTCGCTTTGCCCAAAGCATTTCCACTACTACAGATTTCAGCCACCCTCTCAACATGCCCATCGGATGAGGGCCCGTCAGTACACTGTCCCCCCTTCATTCTGGAGGAGATTGGGGCTCAGAGCACGAAACCTGCTCCCAAGGTCAAAGAGTGAGTTAGCTGCCTAGGTAGGGTCAAGGCTGTAACTATAGGTGGTCCCTAGCTACATCCCCCACCCCCTCCGCCATGTGGCGTCTGAGTGCCCTGAAATCAGTCCTCCGGGGGCTCCCGCCCTCCCCTCTGGGAGCTTGGCCAAGGTGACTCTGACCCGGGTCCCCGCGCCGGAGTGGGGGGGGATGGGGGAGACGGAGGGCCGCTGGGCGCTTACCCTCCAAGGCCGCCTTCCAGCTGGTGCTGCCCTCGTAGCCCGACCCCGATCGCCGCAGCAGCCCCTCGGGGCCGCGGCCCTCGGCCTCGGCGGGCGAGCGCAGCCTGGGCGCAGCGGGGGCGGGCGCGGGTGCGGGGCGGGCGGCAGGGGGCGGCGGCGGCCGGGTCCG
>NW_023270451.1:76307598-76389173 GCF_011800145.1 Mirounga leonina | reverse complement strand
GGGGGCGGCGGCGGCCGGGTCCGCGCGGGGGGCTCCCGGGCCGGCTCCATGCCGGCCGCTGCGCCGCGCCGCGCCCGCGCTCCTGCACTGGGGTGCGGGGCCCAGCCCGACGCGCACTCGGCGCTCCGCGCGCCCTGCGGGCCCCCCAGGCCGGCCTCGGGTGGACCAGCGCCGCGGCTCGCGCAGGCCGGCGCTGAGCCCGGTTCCCCGCGCCGGACCCTCTGTGCCCGGTCGCCGTCGCCTCCGCCGGCCGTGCGCGCCGAGCCTGCCCTGGGCGAACCGCAGCCTCCGCGCAGAGCCGGGGCCCGGGGAGGAGCCGGTGGAGGCGCGCGGTAGCGGGGGTGGCGGGGAGGCGCGGGGAGGGAGGGTGCGGGGGGGGGCGGACGGGGAGGGAGGAGGCGCCGAGGAGCAGGGACAGCCCCACAGCCACGGCCCCGCCGGCCACCCGCTCCCGCGGCAGGATGCCAGATGCAGCCGAGAGGAGCGCCGAGCCTGGAGCCGGGAGACCTGTCCTCTAATCCAGCTGCCCCTCCCAGCCTCCGGCCTGCCCTCTGTAAAATGGGGGAAAAGTTTACAGGGATGGTGCGGTGAGACTTAAGGAAGACGGGGGGCTTTCCTCTGGCGTCCCGGAGCTGGAGCAGAGGGGTGGGGCTGTCACTTGGCCCAGACTCTTGAACCAGGAGAGAAAGGAGAGAGCAAAGATCTGTGGGGACAAGTGGGGCAACATTTCAGATTCAGTTCACACTGGTGAGCATCCACGAAGCGCCAGGGACTCTTACAGAGTTGAGCTGACGACATCCCCAGTTTAGGTTGAAAACTGGAAGTCAAGGGCATTTCTGAAGGCTGCACCGTGCAGGTGTGTGGTTGGTGGGTTTTCTCACTCCTGGGCCAGGGCTTCCTCAATGGCCTTCACTTGGCCTGTACCCTCTCCCTGGCTGGCCCACAGTCACTTGAGGCTCTCCCCCTGAATTTTCCCTTTCTCATCCCAATCCCACATCGGTTCCCTCATCTATCGTTCCTCATCCTCAACTCCTGTATTTCCATAGGGATGAGAGCTTAATCTGTATAATGCAAGTGGTAGGTTTCTTGGCTTATTCCCTTGGATTGGGTTTGAGAAGTCAGATTGCCTTCCCACCATACTGGTGTATGCCCAGAAATCCACAAGTTCATCTAAGATCTGCAACCAGGATGCACATTACCCTGGGACACCAGTGAGGTCTTAGGTCTTGGCAGTTGGAGGGCTAGAAACACATCATTTATAATCATTTCACTTTACATAAGGGAATAAAGTGAAAAATTGTCAAACCACACAAAAAGAAGAAAAACTAAGTACTGGTAGTAGAACATATTTTATTCCATGGTTGTATTTTGGCATAGTCTCCTTCACAGAGTCTATTCTTGGCTGTCAACAATCAGATTCTCATTGCCAAGTCCGTGTGAGTATAGCTGTATGATTCACTACTACTCCACTCCAGCCACGGGGTCTTCAAGGTCCTTCTTCCTTGGGTTCAGGAAGACAAGGGGACTGGGGGTGGGGGTGGGGCAGGCATCTTTCTGTCGAAGAAATGCTTCTCTGCTGGGGCAGAGTCTCCCTTCTGTCAAGTGTTTCTCTCTGGCTCGTGGCTCATCTTGCTAGAACAAGTCTTCCCAACAGGAAAGGACCACTCCTCTGTCCTGCCCTTTTTTTTTTTTTTTAAAGATTTTATTTATTTGACAGAGACACAGCGAGAGAGGGAACACAGGCAGGGGGAGTGGGAGAGGGAGAAGCAGGCTTCCCGCCGAGCAGAGAGCCCGATGCAGGGCTCGATCCCAGGACCCTGGGATCATGACCTGAGCTGAAGGCAGACACTTAACGACTGAGCCACCCAGGCGCCCCTGTCCTGCCCTTTTTTTATCAACAGGTTCCCAGTGATGCCTGTGATCCGTCATCTTCCATCAGCCCCTTCTCAGGCCTGGTGATGACTTAGAATCTTCTTCACCCTCAGCCCCACCCTACTATGCAACCCATATTTGTGACCCCAAGTAGAGCACACAAATAGGATGTTCAGGGGCGCCTGGGTGGCTCAGTTGGTTAAGCGACTGCCTTCGGCTCAGGTCATGATCCTGGAGTCCCGGGATCGAGTCCCGCATCGGGCTCCCTGCTCGGCAAGGGGTCTGCTTCTCCCTCTGCCTTCTTCCCTCTCGTGCTCTCTGTCTCTCATTCTCTCTGTCTCAAATAAATAAATAAAATCTTTAAAAAAAAACAAAAAAACAAATAGGATGTTCAAAGCGGAAATAGTGGGGGTCGTCAAAAGACTTTGGCCAAGAGATTTTCCAGTCCCGGAGCCAAACGTGAAACACATTGCCGATGATACTGCGGCCCAGGACACGACCACGGGCTTGGTTAGTTCTCTGGACTGCACACATCCAAAGATGATCGTGGTGAATAGATCTTTGATGCAGCAAAGAATCGGGCACAGCCCGGGCTTTCCCTAAGCTGTTCCAAAGATTGTCCTCAGGAAGGAAGAGAGTCCATGAGAGTTAAAGGCTGTGATCATGACGATAAGGGCGGGCAAGGTGGTAGCTGGTAAATCCCCACACCACCTTTTCTGCACCTTCTCCCTGGCCAGTGGGGCCCTGGGGATGGCCACGGGGGTTAGCCAACACCAGCCTTTTCGAGTCGTATGTCAGTGTCTCTGATAACACAATTCCCTTGGGATTTCGGGGGGGGGGGCTTCTAATGCAGTGGAACAGTCACAAAGCCATCTACTGCCCAAGTCACAGGCCTATCTCTGTCTCTTACTGACTTCTCTTTCCTGGCATTGCCCCAACCAGGGTCACGTGCCCATCACTGACTCAATGACTGCAGTAAGGTCCAGGCCATACATCCAAGCCTGGAGATGGGGTCAGGGTCATCCCCACCCAAATTGCAGGGTTGACAGGGAGGGAGAGATGATTCCCCAAAGGAAAGACAGGCTGATATTCCCGGAAGGAAGAGGAAAGCCTGCTGGTGAGAAAAACAAAAAATTATATGGCATATATTTGGAATAGTATGCAGCTGTTTAAAAAGAATAAGGTAAATCAGCATACGCTGATTGGGAACAATCGCCCAAGACAAATTAAGTTAGAAAAAAGCAGTATGCAGAAGAGTGCGTACGGTGTGTACTCATTTGAGTCTACCAAGATGTGGGTGAGTGTGTGTGTGCTTGTGTGAACATTTTTGCAAGAATACACAAGAAACAGTGAACGGGGGTTTATCTCTGAAGGGTGGCACTGAGGGGTGGAGGGTGGAAGGAAGACTCTGCTTGTTTTCTATCCTTCTGAATGTTTAACTGAGTACCTGTACATTTTCATTAAACATCCACCAACCAGGTCCCACCTTTAAGTTGCATTCAGAGCATCTATGTTAGAATTTTTGCATCAGAGGAAGATCGCTGCGTGCGTGTAATCTGTGACCTGGCTGGGATTTTGGCTGAGAGGCAATTGGCCTGGGCTAGCCAGGCCTGGGGGCCACAGACCAGGAGCTGGGCACAGCAGAGCTAACTGTCATGTGCCTTGGTCAGGAGCAGAGGCTGGGAAGAACTTCAGAGGAAGAGGGAAGCAGAGGGCTCGGCTCTGAGAGCTCAAGTCGGGGGACTTTATTTTTGGAAACAGAGGGGGCCTGAATTGGGGATCCAAGGGTCTTTGGAGGGATCTCAGGGCAGCTGCCAGCCCACTGGGGCCCTTTTTTGGCACCCTGGCCCCAAGGATGCCCCAGAAGTGCTTGATTTTGCTTTGGCCATTAACACCACTTACCAGTATAGGGTGACGAGTGTTTATATCTAGTTAACATGTAGCAGAAACATTCTGCTAATCACCTAGACATGTCAGATCAACTCCATGGTATCGTTTCTTAGTCCAGGGACGGTGTCTGCTCCTCTGTTCAAACTTCATCAGGTGCCACTCGGGCGGTCAGGCCACCTGCTCACAACTTTACAAGATGGGGAACCTAAGAGACAACCCTGACTCGCCATCCAGGAACTGCCAGCCATATTCACTTTCCCCCATGATACATGAAAATCAAGTCGACAGGAATCAAAAATTCCCCCTTAAACAAATTCATTCAATACTTATTAAGCATTGGGGCACCTGGGTGGCTCAGTCAATTAAGCATCTGCCTTTAGCTCAGGTCATGATCCGGATCGAGCCCACGTCGGGCTCCCTGCTCAGCGGGGTTTAAAAAAAAAAAAAAAATCATTGATCATCAGCGACCTGCTGGGTGCTGTGTTGGGTGCTGGGAATACAGAGGTCGACAGTGTGTCCAATCCTGGCCCTCGGAACTTCCTGATGAGGGCCCCACCAGCAGGTGGAAGCTGAGCCTCTTGGCGGTCTCTCTTTCTCTTTAGAAGTTCCTGAGTGAGAGGCCACCAGGCCTCATTCACCACAAGGCTGAATGCCCTGGGTACCAGCTCCGAGAGTGACAAGGCAACTATGTTTAGCATTTCCTGATGGAACCAGAATCCGCAGTCAAGAAAAGCTGGTCCTGGCCAAAAGATGGACTTTTGGATGAGAATGATGTCTTCAATAATAATCCTGCCAAAAACCACTGCCTCATGCATTAGCCTTCTCCCTAGAGGGTAATAGGAACCAGGAAGTGACAAAAAACTCAACTTGTACAGGCTGGGGAAAAAAACCAAATCTGATTTTGTGTTTTGTTCCTACAAGGACAGAAATAAACACTTTATTACAAAATGAATACATAGGATGTTTTCATGCAAACAATGTATACATTTTAAAAATAACTTTTCTTTAGACTTTGGTATACAGTATATGCTCCTAAGCATTTCTTAATATATGTAAAATAAATACTTATAATTTTTTTTTACAAAAGTAGAGTTAATACATTCTGCAACTTGCGTCTTCTGTCATTTCTTATAGCTCTATTGCGTTCCTTTTTAACACTAACATAGAATTCCACAGTATGGAGGTATCAAAATTATTATTACTTCATTATTTGCCTGTTGGTGGACATTGAAATTGTTTCTTTTTTTTTTTAAGATGTTATGTATTTATTCATGAGAGACAGAGAGAGAGAGAGAGAGGCAGAGGGAGAAGCAGGTTCCTTGGGAGCCCGATGCGGGACTCGATCCCAGGACCCTGGGATCATGACCCGAGCCGAAGGCAGACGCTTAACCATCTGAGCCACCCAGGCGCCCTTGAAATTGTTTCTAATTTTTAATAGTACAAACAACACTGCAATGAACATCCTAGCACATATAATTTTGTGCTCTTGTAGAAGTGTTTCTCTGCAAGAAATTTCTGGAAGTGGAATCAGTGGGTCAAAACTTCTCTGAGAAGGTTCAACTTGATTTTGTGGTGAAGAATACTGTATAATGAAGAGTCTGCAGATCAGAGAGTTATAAAATAATAGACAAGATTAATAATTCAGAGTAACCTGTAAAGTTTGCCCAAGGGTATGCTTTGTGGTGTTGGGCTGGCCGGGTCAGAAATGTTCCAATCAGTTTCCTCATTAGGACAGGAAATCAGCAGAGCAGGATTCCTGAGTCGGTGTCTCCCTGATCCCACTGACATGAACGGGAGAAAAGTTCTGATGTCAGCATCAGGATTAGTCATGAACTGAACACATCAGTAGATCGCACGTGACGATGGATCCCACACCGAGAGAAACTAGGAAGCATCGGCCCTCAGACTGGGAAGTGCTGTTCTGAAGAGAGAACAGCGCCCCCAAGAGGCGTTTGGATGTCAGCACCTGTGCGCACACAACCCAGACTGGACCTCTGCCTGTTTAGGCAATGAGCGGGGGGGTCAGTTTCTCACTTATTCTTAAACTCACCCAGAAATATTTGCTGTCTAAACCTCTTCTTAAATAAAAGTAATACAATACAACACACTAAGACTCTGGGTAAGTCTTAGTGAGTCTGAGTAAGTCTTAGTGTTTTCCATCTTGTGCGATTTTTCAGACAATGGTGTAGAACATTCACCAAACCTAGTGAGCGGGTGGCGCGGACTAGCCCGCTCTCGCTGCAGTTTTACTGTTGTCCCAGCATCACTGAGTATTCAGCAATGTTCCAGAAGTGATAGGAAGTAGCACAACTGTTTGGGAAGAGGGTCCTGAGGTAAGAAATAAAACAATAGCCAAGGAAAAGGTAGTTAATCTATAGAATGAGAATAAGCACAGCAACAATGCTGCACTGAGATTCTTTTTTTTTAAGGAGCAACACAGGAACCAAATAAACATTCCCCTATCCCAGGGTTTCTCAACGTCCACACTGTTGACTTTTTGGTCTGGAAGATTCTTTGTCGTGGGGGGCGGTCCTGTGCACTGTCTATCCACTAGATGTCACAAGCAACCCCAGACACTCAGTTGTGACCATCATTAATGTCTCTAGAACTCTTGTCATTTTTGAACATTTGGAGATTCAAGAAGCTCTTGGGAAGTATCTCTCTGGAACACCCAGCATCCCCCGGGGGACTCTGCCCCCTTCCCTCATCCTGATCGGAAGCCTGAATTCAGCTACCACGGGGCCGACTGAGTGGCCCATGTGGAAGCGGAGCGGCCTCGGAGGACCAGCAGCCCCACAAACAAGAACCCCATAACTTGGTTTCTGGAGCAGCAAGCGTGCGGTTACAGGGAACCCTTCCAGAAAACTGCAGACTCTAGGGCAGTCCTGCCCAGAGCGAGATTGAGGGAGAAACCCCAGGTGAGGGGGCCAGTTTGCAGAATTACAGGCAACTTCACGCGCTGCCCAAGTATTTCTTGAGCACCTGCTCCTGGGGTGTAAGCTACAGTGTGCGAGGGGGCGGGGGGCGGGGACAGACAATACACCTATCAAGGTGGGGAGCCACTCTGGTGTTTCGAGGAGACTGTTCTTGCGGTTCACGCACAGCTCCCACCTCGGGGGTGGCCTTGAGCCCGGGGTCTGTGCCTCAGGGGCCCCTGCTCGGCCCGGGCATGCTCTCTCTTCCTCTCAGGGCTCACGTCCTGCCCGGACTCACTGCTTCACCTAAAACCCGGCTCCCACCCGGGTGGCGCCGCGCAGGGGCAGGGGGCGGAGCACACGGGGCAGGGGCGGGGCCGCGCTCCAGAGCCACGCCTCCGAGCACCGCCCCTTCCCCGCCCCCGACCACGCCGGCGGCCTCGCGCCCGCTCCGTCCCGCCGCGGACCCCGCCTCCGGGAAGGCGCCCGGCGTTCCCCTTTCCGCCTCAGGCACCCTGGCGGGGGACGCCGAGGAGCGACGTCCCGCGTTACCCTTACACGGGGTCGCCATCTAGTGACAGCAGGATATACTGCTGCGTGCAGACGTGAAGCCGGTCGCCGGTACGAGTTTGGAAGGTTCTGGTTAGTGCGGGAACGCTTTGGGGTGGGGACTGGACCCGCGCCCAGGCCCTGGGGTTGGGGGGAGGCTGATGGGTGGCCCTTCGCTCGCCTGCACCCCGCGGCCCGGGGGCCCCCTCCGCAGAGGAAGGCGGGCCTGGGCCACACCTGAGGAGGGCCTCGTGTCAACAGTAGCCCGGTCTTCTCGAAAGGACAGGCCGGCGGCGCCAGCGGGGTTAGCTCCGAGAGCCCGCCCTCGGCAGAAGACCTGTCTGCAGGTAGGTCTGGCTTAGCGAAGCCCGCTCTGTGTCGGAGCGGGGAACGGTGTGCAGGGAGACAGGGGCACCGGAGGGAGCTCCGCCAGCTCCGAACGGGCCTGCCCCCCCGGAGCGCCAGCTCCAGAAGACAGGGAGGGGAGGGCAGAACGCCTAGGCTCCTGGAAAGGCCTCCGGGACCGCCAGCTCTCAACCTTGCTGCAGCACAGACCCAAGGAACAAGCGCACTCTGCGGCACACATCCAGGTGGGGACAAGACTCCAGTCGCCTATTTGTAGACACCCCCGAAACGGTACTAGGGGGTTTCTTGCATCCCCCAGGTTGGCTTCGTGGAGGGAGCGTGCTGCGGGACAGAGTACCGGGTCCAAACTCAGGTTGGGCTGCTCGCTGCTGGAAAATCAGTCCTCGAGAGACAAGTGGTGGTGGGAAAGGAAAGGTCGTTTTATTCAGTAAGCAGGCAACTGGGAAGCTGGTGGACTAATGTCTCAAAGACCATCTTCTCCCTCCAGGCGAAGCCAGAGGGTTTTAGAGGGGAAGGGAAGGAGGGGAGGGGAGAGAAGGGGGCTGCATGCTGGAGAAGCAGGTGTCCAGGTGCTTAGTCCTATGTTGTCGGCATGATCCTGAACAGACTTGCTGGCATCTGCGGCAGCTGACCTTATCTTCTGAGAAAGTCTGGTCCTTCACCCCCAAGGCCAGTGGTCTGCAAATCTCAAAGAAAGTTAGTCCTGCTACAGATCAAGGGACTAAGGGGATAAGTGCCTTAATAGAAGCAGATGCAAACTGAGGACAGAGAGAGCGATCAGAGCTGCCATGTATGTTTGTGCAGGTTGCTCACTGCACAAGGGCACCTGGTGGCGGTGGAGGAGTGGGCACCGGGCACTGGGATCTGGAACTCAGCCCTTACCTGATCACAAAGCCATGCAACCTGGCAAGGGCTGTGTCGGCCAAGAGGAAGGGGAGCCCTCTTCAGATTCACCTGCTCTCCAAGAGCCTGCCCACAGGGGCCCCCTTTTCTTTCTCAGACACAGAGAGGGGCAGGCTGCAGCCCTTGGGGAGTTAGGTGACTGTCTTTGGAGAAAAGGCTCCTGCATGGAGCCCCCCAGCCCAGGACTCTTTGGTTTCTGTGGGCCACAGTCACCTCGCTTCTCCCACAGGTAGAAACTCCCTTGGAGGTCCACCGTGTGTTAGCCAGAGGGCCAAACCTTTTCTGGTGTTTGTGGTCTCCGTCAGGGGCACTGCTGGGGAACAATGTCAGTGCTCTTGTAAAAGCCTGGTATTTTTTTTTTTTTTTTAAGATTTTATTTATTTATTTGAGACAGAGAGAATGAGAGAGAGCACATGAGAGGGGGGGAGGGCCAGAGGGAGAAGCAGACTCCCTGCCGAGCAGGGAGCCCGATGCGGGACTCGATCCCGGGACTCCAGGATCATGACCTGAGCCGAAGGCAGTCGCCCAACCAACTGAGCCACCCAGGCGCCCAACCTGGTATTTGATTATAAAGTTTTTCAGGCAGAAAACATGTATTTGCACTGTTCTGTTGACTCTGGCCTGGTTCCCTAAGCCAAGCTGTGAACAGCCTGCCCCGGTTTCTCTTGTTCCCAGAATCCTTTAGGTGCAAAGACACACCTCTAGACTGAAAGGTCAGTATAGTCCCAGTGGACAAAGATTAAGGAGGCCCCAAAGGTGAGTTTATGTTTCTCCCATCTGGTCTATAAAATCTGAGCGGTTAAGGACTTTCTGATGCTGGAAATGGTTGAGGTGTTTCCTCCTGGTCTACCAGAGGACCAGGGGGAACATACACATTTCCTCAGGCTGCTGCAAGAAAGTACTACAGCCTCGGTGGCCTGGACCGCAGAAATGTACTGTCTCGCACGTCTGGAGACGAGAAGTCCAAGATCCACCAGTCATCAGGACTGGCACCTTCTGAGGGCTCTCGGGGAGAACCTGCTCCTGGCCTCTCTCCCAGCTTCCAGTGCTTTGCTGGCGATCTCTGATGGGTTTTGGCTTGTAGACACATCCCACCCATCTGCCTTTATGTTCACGTAGCATTCTCCCAGGATGCATGTCTGTGTCCAGATCTCCCCTTTTCATAATTACCCAGTTATACTGGATGAGGGCCGCCCCCCGTAGCCTCACCGTGACTAATGACATCTCCAAAGAAGGTCACATTCTGAGGTGCTGGGGGTTGGGGTTTCAACATACGCATTTGGGAGGACACAATTCAACTGAGGCCCTTAAGAACCCGAAACAAGGTGGCGGTAAAGCCCTCATCTTCTACCCACTGCTGTGGTGACATGAAAAGGGATGTGGGAGGGAGGGGACGTTCAGCTCATAAAAGCCGCAAGAAAGTTTTTCTTTCTGCATCAGGTTTGTATCAGGATTGTGTTCTTTTTTTTCTTTTTTTTTTTTTTTTATTTATTCATGAGAGACAGAGAGAGAGACAGAGGCAGAGGGAGAAGCAGGCTCCCCGTGGAGCAGGGAGCCTGATGCGAGACTCGATCCCAGGACCCTGGGATCATGACCTGAGCCAAAGGCAGACGCTTAACTGACTGAGCCACCCAGGCGTCCCATCAGGATTGTGTTCTTATCCCCAGGTAAACAATAAAATCTCCAAGACAGACAGACAAGCCAGACAATCTCTTCCTTATATGTTCCCAGACCATAAGGGAGAGGGAGGTTTTAATAACCAGAGTAGGCCGGGAGCTGCCTCAGTAGCCAGGGACAGGCACGTCCGTAGAAGGCCTCGCAGACCTGGCCTGCCCGAGCCGTCGCAGCACGTTGTCCCTTTGGCTTTTCACATCATAAGTTTTCTTAATCATCATCGTGAAGGTCTCCTTAAGGTTAAGGTTAACCATAACTTAAATGCTTGTGTTAGTTGATGGGTTTTGCTTGCAGAAATGTCCTAATTCTGGCTGCAAATCAGTGTTTAATTCCCCAGCATGGTGGCCAGAGGGGCTGTCATGCTATCTGAGTCATGGCATTTGAGTTATTTAAATCTGTCACATATAAAGTCATCCACAATCCGGATTTGGGGCTTGGGTGAGGCAGGTGGAGAAGAGCCTGCCGCAGATGGCCTGGGAACGCCTCACGGGCAGAGATGCGGTGAAATCAAGAAGCCACTGGTTAGAGCTTCATCCTGTAGACCAGAGGGCCTTATGTGGCTGTTCGTGGGTGGCCTATAATCTCTGACCCCTAAAACTGAAAACTGAAAAGGTGTGTATTTTACTACAGAGGGGAGAAGATTGCCAGCTTTGATGCACTCTCAAAGGAACCTCTATCGAGAACGACTGACTTGACTCTCCTCCCCTCACACATCTTTATAGTAAAACAGTAAATTCAGTTTTCTTCTAATGGGTAGAAGCTCATCACGAAATTTAGATCCATTAGCAAAGGGAGCAAGACCTTTAAACTTGACAGTGGTCCATCTCCTGGTTTGGACCTTGAATTTCCTGTCAAGGTTATATATATGGACTTAAAATTTGGAATGTGCAGGCTAGGTTCTTGGGGCCATGAATTGGCATATGTTGTGGTCCCCTGTGGCCTGGGGTCTCTGATGGGTCCCCACTAGTAGAAGTGTCTAGTCCTTTATGGAGAAGCAGGGACCTTGATGGAGCCCATGGACTTGGTCCCAAGATTGTTAGGGACGTAAGGCCCTTCCCCCAGCAGTTTGCCTCTGTGGAGGGTTTTTGTTCACGTCAGCTAGAGTTGAGTGGCAGATGACTTCTACTTGGACCAAAGGATTCACATGTTTATAATTAGGACAGAAACTCATCCAATACTCTCTCTCTCTCTCTCTGTGTGTCATGCTCCCACTTGTCTGGCCCTCCTCCAACCACTCTACCCTATTACATATATATGGATATTATATATATTTATAATGGATAATATTCATGGTACACAGTAGGGAGAGTTCTGTCTGCATCACAAAAAGGACAACCGGATATCACCTTTTACAGAAATAAAATAGGAAGTTTGAGCAAACTGTTTCAACTATTTTCTTTAGTAGATTTCCTTTACAGCCAGAGATCAATAGCCGCCCCCTCGGATGTCACTTCTTCCCTAACTCACAGATCTGGCTTTTACTTTGGGGACAGAAGCTTCTTTTTCTCGACTTGCTTGCATTTTCTCTTCAATGTCCTCTAGAAAGCTGGGGTCATTTTGACACACACGTGCAGTGCTCTGGGAAGATCTCCGCCTTCCCTTGTGCTCTGACCATCTCTCTCTGGCCTTCCCTCTCCTTGTATTTGACAGGCTGGCAATCATGTAATGCTCACTACCATGCAGCACTGTACAGCATCTGCCCAAATATTCTTGCTGTTTGGAAACCGTTTGCACAATAGCACCAAGAGCGTGGCCCGAGGCCACCCCCTCCCCGGCCAAGCCTTATGCCGCAGAGTCAGCATCCGTACGTCTTATTGTCCGGTGCTCCTGGTCTCCGTCAAATGCCATGCTCATTGCCTGTCTTGTTAACCTGGGCCCCAGAAGGTCCTTACAACTTCCACTTTTGGGGCAGTGAGGGGATTTCAGGCTCTTTCTGGGCCATCTTTGGTCAGATGGGAAGGGTCTACACCTCGAGGGCGGTCCCAACAGGTGCAGGAGAGGTTTTCACGAACGTCCATGGTCAAGCAATGTCCTGGCTGTGGGCTTCCCCTGCTCATGCCAGTCTTGGGTCGTTGGGACCCCTGAGGCATGGCTGGCTCTGTGGGTGAGAGGTGGGGCCAGACTCCTGAGGCCCTAGAGAAAGGGACGTGTGGTTTGGATGAAAGCCTGAGGGAAGATCTGGCCGTGAGGTGTGCTGCCATGGGGACTGGCAGGGAGGAGTGGCCATGACGGGGGTGGGGGTGCAGCATGTGGAGCTTCCCTGAATTCTGGGGCTATTCCCTTGTGAGGGGAGAGGGTGTCCCTGGGGAGTCACAGTGTTCACGCAGGACCCTCCTTTCTCTCACATGGACAAGTGCTCGAGTGTTCGAGGCCCTTCCCCTATCTGAGACGGGTCTCAGGAAGCAGGCCCACTGATGTTGGGGTGAGCAGAGGGGGCTGAGGGCACAGTTAGAGGCAGGTGAGAGGGCGCCATCACAGATGCAGAACAGGATTGAGAACAGGGCCTAGGAGGGCAGGGAACTCTGTGCCTCAGGCAGGTGACCCCACGCCTTGGCCAGGTGACCCCACGCCTCAGGCAGGTGACCCCACACCTCAGGCAGGTGACCCCACAGCTCGAGCAGGCAGAGGCAGCCAGGTCAGTTCAGTTCTGATGAAGCCAATTTCAGGGCCCAAGACAGTCAGGGGAGACCGAGCCCCAGTTGGTGGTGGGGCTGCTAAGGCCTTGGGTCTGCTCTTTCATCCCGAGCAGCCCAGAGCTGCCCATTGGCTCCAGCACACTGTCTAGCCTGGCACCAGGCAGCCCAGCTTCCCTGGGAGGACCCATCTTTCAGATCCAGGCAGAACCAGAATCAGGAGGGTCTTTGGCCTCACTGAGCTCTGCACGATCCAGCCTGGAGTGGGTAGTCAGGGTCTTGCAGAAAGATGCCCCACATCTTCTCTGTAATGAGTCACCCACTGGGGCCCCGTGCACAGGGTCCAGCAGAGGGGCCCTTGACCAGGGTGCGCACCAGCGGCTCGGACTGGGACCGGTTAGCCCAGGGGTGGTACTCACCTAGACTCTAACGTGAGTGAGGATTGAGCCCCCCTGGAGCGGAGCACCTCGTCACGCCTGCTCCTGACCGCGATCAGGAAACAAGGCCAGTGGGTAGGAGTAGTCTGATTCCCAGTTAGCACTCTTACTCTCCTACTGACTCATTACCAAAAAAGAGGGATTTTCTGCTTCTTCCTCTTCACGGGACAGTTAGACTTTTTTGTCCTGAAAATGATAGCGTTCCTGTCCCCCAGGGAGAGTTGAGTGTTTTATTTTTAAAAGTCTAGGCTTATAAAATAATCATAACACAGGAGATTTGGGATAGAGGAGGACTCTGGATTGAGTCCAAAGAACAGCCCAAGGATGGAGGATACCGGGTGGGGACCGGTGTTCCCACAGGGCCAGAGAGCTGCTCCCAAAGGGCAGGGAGGGCGCAGGGCCTCCCACTGGGGATGAGGGGGTGATCAGAGGGGTGTGGAGGCTGCCTCTGGACGGTGTCGCTCTGCAAGGACACCCAGGAGGAGGAGTCTGACACTCACGCACAAAGGCTGTATTAGTCAGGGTTCTTCAGAGAAATCTGAATCAATAGGAGATATCTTGGACTTTCTCAGCCTCTCTAATTGGGTGAGCCAATTCCTTATATATATTAAAAGGAATAATATATAGGGGCGCCTGGGTGGCTCAGATGGTTAAGCGTCTGCCTACGGCTCAGGTCATGATCCCAGGGTCCTGGGATCGAGTCCCGCATCGGGCTCCCTGCTCCTTGGGAGCCTGCTTCTCCCTCTGCCTCTCTCTCTTTCTCTCTCTCTCTGTCTCTCATGAATAAATAAATAAAATCTTTAAAAAAAAAAAAGGAATGATATCTATTACATAATCTTATAAGGAAGTAGCTCGCCCAATGATAGAGGCTAAAAATTCCCGAGGTCTGAAGTCAGCAGGCTGGAGACCCACTAGGCCAAATTTGGGGCCCCCCTCACCAAGGTGCTCCTGGGCGTTTACTGTTCTCAGACTCCAGTGATGGGGGTCTCCCCTCAGCCTGATGGAGTCTTTTACACTCTTGTGATGTGAGGGGTTGGTGGGTGCTTCTCTGCGTCTCGTGTCCCCTGCCTCCCTTGTCCATTCTCCTCCTGGTCTCCTGGGGCTTACACCTGCCCCTGTGCAGATTGTTTCAAATGCTGAGCCCCAGATGCACAGAGATCAGCTAAGGTGGGGGCCGTTATCCACAGGAGAGCTAGGTCTGCCCCAGATGTTACTAAGTTGGGGCTATCTATTCACACACACACACACGTCACTCATGACCCAGCATGCATGCACTGCTCTCCACAGAAACAGTTCTAGGGGTGGAGCTCCCAGCAAGAGAGGATCTCTGTTTTGACTTGCAGAAAGCAAGCAGCTGATGACTCAGGGAGATGTTTGCCTGCTGTTCTCGGTGTCTCCTTGGATGAGCTTGCATGCATCCGGGTGGGATGTCTTCTCAATCCCTGTGGCATCTGTACCCACACACCCACACACCTTTAGTTCCTGCACGGGAGCCATGTGAGTCTCTACCCTGCCCAGGCTACTGAAGGTGGATCGTCCACTGAATGAGGTAGGAACAGGACTGCCTGTCACTCCCAGTGGTTGGCTGAGGTCTCAGAGAGCAACAGAGACAAGGCCAGGGGGTGCGGAGTGAGTGTGTAGCTGGAGGAACTTGAAAGCTAGGCCTAGCCTGCTGAATAACTGGGTCAGCACCTCGACCTCAGCCCAGTTCATGACTCGCATGGACCAGATCAGCTAGAGACTGGGAGTGAAGCCTCCGGGGCACCAAGAGGGAGGGACTAGGGGAGCCAGAAGCAGGAAAGGGGGAGAGAAGAGGAGTTTGGGGGTCAGAGATGCGTGACGGCATCCTGGCCTTCCCACTCAGGAGTCATGGGATCCTGGGCTCTCTGACTCCATTTCCTCACCCCTGCAGTAGGAATTCTGGTGCCTTCCTCCCAGTTATGACAAAGTAAACAGACGCAACAGCCGGATGCCACATACGAACTTGATTGAGGCCTGGTTTGAAAAAAATTGGGGACATTTAAACAGGATCTCTTTAGTATCGTCTGGTATGGAGTAATTCCTCAGTTGCTGGTTTGGGAATGGTATTGTACTTATTTAGGACAACATGATTTCTTAGGAAATGCGCGCTGCAGTATTTGAGGGCGAAGTTTCCTAAGGTCTGCAGCACGCTGACATGGTTCAGCAACCAAAAGTGTGTTTGTGTGGAGACAGGCAAACAAAATGGTGAAATGCTAACTGCTGAAGCTAGGAGGGAAGGATTCAAGTGTTCACTGCTGATTCTTTCCATTTTTTCTTAATGTTGAAAATGTGTCAAAAATGGGGGAGAACAAGAATAAATGAGCAAGATATGCCAACCCCCCTACACAATGCCCGTTTAGCAGTCTTTATTTTATAAATATTCACTAAGCCACTGGGGGCGACATCAGCTGAACATGCCAGATACTGTTCTGGGAACACAGCAATGATTTCTAGAAGGCCAGAGACAAACATTAAACAATAAAACAAGTATATGAACTTGTTAACCAAAGAGAGTGCTGAAGTGCTCTGAAGACCGTCCCCAGGTGAGGGACAGGGGACCTGGGGGGGGTGGGAGTTCCTCTGAGCCTCTGAGCCTCTGAGCAGGTGGAATGTGAGCCGAGGATGGACCGGGCCAGGGAGCCGGCCATGCAGAAACTACACCTCCTCCTCCCATCTGTGTGTCCAGGAGCCCTAGAAGGGCTCAGGATGCCAGAGGGGACATCAGCCAAGAGCCTGGGGGGTGGGGGGTGCGGGGTGGGGGGTAGGGATGTTGGCTTCCTCCCTGGGAGAAACCAGCCATGATTTAGTTTATGCTTTTGTAACTCTTGGGTCTGTTCAGACAAGTCAGATACCATCACTCTCCCTGGACCAGTGAACTCCATGGTGTGGGGGCAGGAAGAAGGGACAAGGGTGCCTGCTGAGCCACTTTCTGGAAGCAGCCCAGGATCTGGAACTGGCCCCAGAGGCAGCCCTTTACACAGCCCCTGAGACTGGTAAAGACACTTCCCGGTAACACAATTCACAAATGGAGGTGTGTTCGACTTCATTCATAACTGAAGAAATGCAAGTTGAAATTTTGTATTTTCACCCATCAAATTGGTAAAGACTAAGAAAATTGATAACATCCAGTGCTGAGGGGGCTGTGGGGAACAGCCCCTCATCCGTGGTTCCTTCAGCTTCTCGCGGAGAATTTGGGGAATTTTGACACTGTCCATCACATGTGAAATTGTGACCATGCTTTGGCTCAGCAGTTCCATTTTGATGAAGCTATTCTGAAGATGTCATCAGTTGGATTTTTGAAAAACAAGGCACAAGGATGGCACTGAATTATAACTGTGGCTTTTGCAGTGATTTTGTGGAAACAGGACTGACTGCCCGAATGTCGGCCAGCAGGAGACTACTTACATAAATGATGTATGGGTATGGATTTAATATGAGTAAAGTTTTAGAAATAAAATATATGTACATATAATAACGTAGGTAAGATAGGCATAGAAAAAAGTCCAGAAGACTCTATATTGAAATGTTAATAACGGGGATATCTGGAGGCATGAAATCACTTTTTTTTTTTTAAGATTTTATTTATTCATTTGAGACAGAGAGATGCAAGAGAGAGAGAGAGAGAGCATGAGCAGGGGGAGAGGCAGAGGGAGAGGGAGAAGCAGGCTCCCCTCTGAGCCAGGAGCCCAAAGTGGGGCTCGATCCCAGGACCCTGGGATCATGACCTGAGCGGAAGGCAGACGCTTAACCATCTGAACCACCTAGGCGCCCCATGAAATCACTTTCTATGGCGTGCATTTCTGTAGTATTTAAGTTCTGTATCACAAGCATGTATGGCTGTTGTAAGCAGAAAAAAAAAAGGATTTTAAAGTGGGAGAGAAGGATGGAGGGAAGGGTGACAGCAGGTAGTGGTTCTTCTCTGGGGGCAGCCAGGATCTGAACCCCCTTGAAACAGCTGGAGAACTCACCTGCCTTAGGGTCTCCCACCACACGAGTGTCAGTGGCCTTCTGACCACAGAGCCCCCAAGGCTCACCATGGAAGGCACAACGGAGATGGCTCCAGAGCCCGGCCCTCGCCTGAGGGAACCCCATGGAGCCCAAGGCAGCCGGTGGTTGAATTTGGGTTTTCTGCCACTTGCAGTCAGAGTGGAAAATGATATCTTAACTTGAGGTAAAAAAGGGAGGTAGGGGAGAGATACTGCGGGGTCTCATGAAATCCACACACATGGACAAGGAAGCTTCAGGAAGGGCTGGAACCAGGGAAACGCCAGGGACCCGAAGAAGGGTTTGTGGGTCTTCTCCCCAGGGAGCTGCCCTGCTGGAGTTGTGACACCTCCCCGCCCTGGGGTTCTCAGATCAAGTGCCAAAATTCCTGTGAGGGAGAATCTGATTGGGCCAGCTGTGTCCGCCACGATGACGGGTGGGGGTGTGCAGAGCGGGGGGACACAGAGACCACCTGCATCCGTCCAGAGAGCCGTTGCCAGGGCAGGCAGCCATTTCGACCTGTGACTCGTTTGCCGTGGCAACCTGCGGTGACAAGGTAACACACAGTGAGCCCCTTAAACAACAGAAATGTATTATCTCCCGGCTCTGCAGGCAGGAAGTCCAAGGTCAAGGCATCGGCAGGGATGGTTCCTTCTGAGGTCTGTGGGAAAAGAATCTGCCCTGGGCCTGTCTGCTGTCTTTGGTGGTTTGCCAGCAATCTTTGGCCTTCCCTGGCTGGTAGACCCATCAGCCTGATCTCCGCCTTCACGTTCACACAGTGTTCTCCCTGTGTGTGTGTTTGTGTCCAAATATCCCCTTTTTATAAGGACACCAGTCGTGTTGGATGACGGAACCAGGCTACTCTGGGATGACCTCATCACAGTCACCGCCCTAATTCCAAGCAAGGTCACTTTCTGAGGCTTGGGGGATTAAGACTTGAACATATGAATTTGGGTCAGGGCAGGGTGGAGAGACAAAATTCAACCCCTTAGCGTAACTGTTATTATGGTCCAGGTCCAGAGAAAGATCTGGGCTGGAAGGACAGCTGGAGAGTCAGTGACCTAATGGAGAGTGAGAAGCCTTTGGGAGCAGACGGAAAACCAGCAAAGCACAGTGTGAGGAGAGCCACAGAGCAAGCACTGAAGAAATCTGCCGGCTTTGGTGATGTGTGGTGTCCTCGACAGGGAAAATGTCCACAGACTAGCCGGGGCGAGAAACACTGCAGTGGCGTAAGGAGGGCTTAGGATATGATGCAGTGGATGGAGAAAGTGAGCGTTCAAGTAGGTTGGTCATGCAAGGAAGAAACCAGTGTTAGCTAGAAGAGGAGATGCCGAGGGGCATTTACAAGGTGCTCATGTTTACTGATGGTGGGAAAGAGCCAGTAGGAAGGGAGCGATTAAAGGGCAGGAGATCATCAGGGTGCCAGCTCCCCAGAATGTGCCAAAGCCGTGTACCCACAGGCTAGGGACTCTGCTCAGGAAGTGTGTGTGAAATCAAAGTGGGACTGCACACAACTGTGGACAGAATCCAGAAAGCAGGTTGGAAGGACTGGCCAGGGCCACATTTTGAGTCCACTGTAGCTTCTGCTCCCGCTTCTTGCTGTCCGTGTTGGCTCCATTTCTGGCCCTGGTTGATACCAGTGCCAACCGCGGTTGGCAATATTCAAGATGGAATTTAGATGCCCTTGGGTGCCCCTGAGTCAGGAGCACAGCCCAGTTCGGTGGGCTGTGGCCTGGGGAGCCAGGCCTCGGGGTATCCCCCACAAGGTCATGGGAGCGAGTCTAAATGTTAAGCCCATTGTGTTTTCCTCACTGACCCTCTCTGGGCCCAAACATCTGGAAGGTTAGAGATCCTTGATGTTATAAACTGTTTGATAATCATCATCCCAGGAGAAGATATGTAAGCAGGAAAGCAAGTCAGGGTGCTCCTCTCTTAGCTCCAAGTCACAGGAAATGGACAAGAACCCTGTACTACACCACTCTCAGGACAGCAGCCACCTCTGAGAAGTCAAAAGGAGGGTAGAGACCTTGCCTTTATATTTTATACTTTATATACCTGTGAATTATTTTAATTTTTTTTAAAGATTTTATTTATTTATTTGAGAGAGAGAGAACGAGAGAGAGCACATGAGAGTGGGGAGGGTCAGAGGGAGAGGCAGACTCCCCGCCGAGCAGGGAGCCCGATGTGGGACTCCATCCAGGGACTCCAGGATCATGACCTGAGCCGAAGGCAGTCGCTTTAACCAACTGAGCCACCCAGGAGCCCCGAATTATTTTAATTTTTATAGTAATCTTTATCAGCTCTAAAAAAAAATCTTACAACATGCCATCTTTTTAAAAATGGATTTTTATTGGGCGCCTGGGTGGCTCAGTTGGTTAAGCGACTGCCTTCGGCTCAGGTCATGATCCTGGAGTCCCAGGATCGAGTCCTGCATCGGGCTCCCTGCTCGGCAGGGAGTCTGCTTCTCCCGTTCAGACCCTCCCGACCCTCCCCCCTCTCATGTGCTCTCTCTCTCAGTCTCTCCCTCTCAAATAAATAAATAAAATCTTTAAAAAAATAAATAAAATAAAAATGGATTTTTATTTAAGAATATATATAAATACATTCTCTTTCTAGAGAGTGGAAACATTATGGATAAGATTAAAGTCTCCAAGACTATCTCCCCTGCCCACCCCCCAAACAATCTACAGCAGAATCCACTATTATTATCACTTTGGTGCTTATCATTTCACACCTTTTTTAAATGGATTTTCATGTATGGATATGTCCCCACATTAAATATGTAGTCTGGATTTTTGAAGGGATTAAACAACATATTTTCATATAGCACTTTCTTTCCACTGGACTTTTTCTCTCAATTACTTGTCTTCAGGGGCCATCCCTCCCTGGCATTTCTCCTCCACATCCTCCTTCCTTCCCTCTCCCCTAGGAGTAACCTGTCCCTGGTGTTAACAGATGCCGCTCCTAAGACCAATCCGATAGAAGTCCCTGGGGTACGGTTTGCCAGATTTAGTCAATAAAAATATAGGTGGCTCAGTCAGCTAAGCAGCTGCCTTCAGCTCAGGTCATGATCCCAGGGTCCTCAACCTCCCTGCTCAGTGGGGAGTCTGCTTCTCTCTCTCCCTCTGCCCCTCCCCCCTTCATGTACTTGCGCTCTCTCTCTCAGATAAAATCTTTTAAAAGACCATATAGGTGGCAGGGGCGCCTGGGTGGCTCAGTTGGTTAAGCCTCCTACTCTTGATTTCAGCTCAGGTCTTGATCTCAGGGTCCAGTCCTTGGGCTCTGTACTCAGCGGGGAGTCTGCTTCTCTCTCTCTCTCCCTCTGTCCCTCCCCGCTCAAATAAATATTTTAAAAAATATAGGTGAGAGATTAAATTTTAATTTCAGATAATGAATGATTTTTAAATACAAGTACACAGTGCTTGGGGTATACTTACTCTAAAAAACTCTTGTTTTTCTGAAATTCAGATATAACAGAGTGGCTTCTGTGTTATCTGTCAATCCTACTTTGGGGCACTTGTTAAAAACCATTGGCCTCCTCCCTTTATGAGATGCAGAAAGTCCGGCTGAAGCCCAGCCAGGATTATGTATACTTTTTTTTAGAGATTTATTTATTTATTTGAGAGAGCGAGAATGAGAGAGAGTACATGAGAGGGGGGAGGGTCAGAGGGAGAAGCAGACTCCCCGCCGAGCAGGGAGCCCGATGCGGGACTCGATCCCGGGACTCCAGGATCATGACCTGAGCCGAAGGCAGTCGCTTAACCAACTGAGCCACCCAGGCGCCCCGATTATGTATACTTTTAAACGGTATTCAGATCACTGGCCAGGTTTGGGAACCCTGTACTGCACCACACCAGGCTGACTGGGGGCCAGGCTCCTCTCCCCGTGAAAATACACGTTCATGCTTATTCATCCCCCAGTTTTTAATGAGTTAGGGTAGTAGGAGTCATGCCTCCAGAGTGGCTGTCCCTGGGACTTCTGCTGTAGGGACGTCCACTCAGGTGTGGTGCCCCTTCCCCCACTACACTGTCGGGCAACCAGCTCTGCTACTTTTCCTCAGGCCGCCCAATTTCCTTTGGACCCGCTGTTTTTTGAGGTCCCAGGATCTCTTACACACTTGGCCAACCGCTCTCAGCCCAGACTGTAACTCTCAAAATCAGCGCAATGGCAGAGGGCCGTGGGACTGGGACAAAGAAGAGGAAGGAGTCAGGCGGGGCTCTGGGTTCTCCCTTCTGCCTCTACTTGCAGTTCTTTCTCGGTAACCCCGCGGGCAGGCCCTCCTCCGCTCCTTTCCCCGCAGCCCTGGGGAAGCCTAAGGGGGCGTGGCCAACAGAATCCCGGCCGCAGCCAATCCCAGCGGGGTCCTTCGGGTGGGCGGGGGCAGAGGGGCGTAGCCTGAAAACTTCCGCGACCGGGCTGGACCAATCCCGACCCGGGAGGTGAAGCCGACTCCATACCTGGGCCCAGGTGCGCTCGCTTGGCATCTCTCGGTCGCTCCGCTCCCCGGATGCAGCGGGCCCAGGCGGCGTCCGGAGGAGACCCACCCGGGGCCGAGTTCCCAATGGAGCCCTTGGGGAGCCAGGGCGCGGGGCCAGAGCAGCCGCAGGTGCCCGTAGAGGAGCGACGGCTCGAGAGTCCCGAGAGCAGCCCGAGTCTGGCCCGCGCCGTAAAGGAAGCGGCGGGCGCAGGCCAGGACCTCTCGGGCGGGAAGAAGCTGCCCCCGCCTCGCCCGGCGCTCCTGCGGCTCCCGGCCCCCAGCCTGGGCTACGGCGCCTTCCGCCGCCAGGCCTCCGCCGGCTCCGAGCCGCCGTCGCCCGGCCCCACCGCGGCCGAGCAGCCCCGGGCCGGCGAGGCGCCGGGGGCCGAGCTGGCGCCCGGGGAGCCGCCGCAGGGCACCTGGGCCCCGGTGGAACTGCAGGTGGACGTGCGCGTCAAGTCCGTGGGCGTGGCGGGTGGCAGTCGCGCGCCCTCGCCGGCGCCGTCCCCGCGCTTCCTCACCGTGCCGGTGCCCGAGTCCCCGGCCTTCTCCCGCCACGCCTTTCCCGCCCTCCCGCTCCTGCAGCGGCCCCCCGCCCGGCCGGAGCGCGGCCTTGACGCCGAGGGCCGGGCGAGCCCCGCCGACGGGCGCTCGGAGCCCCCGGGCTCCCCCACGTGCCGCGGCCGCTGCGGGGAGCTGGGGCTGGAGAAGGAGGAGGACGCCGCGCTGCTGCACCGCGCCGAGACGGGCGGCGACGACGACAAGCTGCCCCGGGCCATAAAGCTCATAGGTAAGCCCGCGCGGCCGGGGAGGGGACGCCGCCGCCTGAGCGCAACACCCCCTCCCCCCAGCCGCCCCGCTGCCCCGGTCCCACCTGTCCTGCCCCGCCTCGGATCGGTCACAGTCGGGGCTAGGTAACTGGACTGCATTTGTTTGCCGTGAAAGAGTAAAACCTTTCCACCACCGCTCCGCCTCCCCACCGCTAGAACTTGCACATTACCTCGTCGTGTGCGCGGCGTGGTTGGGAAGTAGAGGTGGGACGACTTCCAGGAGAGGGGAAGCCTGCCAGGATCGCCTGACGGTGCCGGCGAGAACCGGGTCCCCCGACCCAGGCTCCCTCCCTCTTTCCCTCCACGTATGTTGAGGAGCATTTGGCCCCAAACACTCCCCCATTCCGCAGCTACTGCGTGGGGACTAGGCACCAGACTGCTGGGGGCGGTGTGTGGGGGAGGGGGTCCGTTTGAGGGATGGGGTGCTTGTCAGGGGACAAGAAGGAGGCTGGAGGGGCGCCTGGGTGGCTCATTCGGTTATGACTCTGACTCTTGATTTCAGCTCAGGTCTTGATCTCAGGGTGGTGAGATTGAGCCCCTCCCGAGCTCTGTGAGGGGCGTGGAGACTGCTTAGGATTCTTTCTCCCTCTCCCTCTGCCCCCCCACCTTAAAAAAAAAAAAAAAAGATATAAACAATCCTGGACAAGGAGCCAGGAGGGAGTGGTTGGTGAGCTTGGGGGCCTGGGAAAGCTTCCTGGAGTAAGCGTTGAAAAGTGAGTAGGATTTGGGGGTGGCAAAGGCCCCTTCTAACTGGAAAGTTGGGGAGGCAGAGTGCCAACAGCTTGGCCAGGGGAGAGGAAGACCAGGCCAGCTAGACAGGCCTCAAAGCCCCAGGGTCTCTGCCACATCTTGGTCTTGGGTAGAGTTCAGGGACACAAATCACTCGGGCTTTTGCAGAGTTTGGTGTGAGCACATTTTCTGAATGATGGTATATTGTCTTTTTTTTTTTAGACTGGGGAGGGGCAGAGGGAGAGGGAGAGAGAATCTTAAGCAGGCTCCAGGCACAGTGTGGAGCCCCACACGGGGCTCCATCTCACAACCTTGAGATCATGACCTGAGCCAAAATCAAGAGTCGGCTGCTTAACCCACTGAGCCACCCAGGCGCCCCAAAGATGTATTTCCTATCCTATCACTGCTGTAACAAATTGCCACAAACTTAGTGGTTTAAAACAACCCAAATTTATTACCTTACTGTTCTGTGGGTCAGAAGTCTGATGTGGGCTCACTGGTCTAAAGCCAAGCTGTCAACAGCACTGTGTTCCTTCCTGGGGGCTCTAGGGGAGATTCTGTTTCCTTGCCTTTTGTAGCTAGAGGATGCTGCATTCCTTAGTTCATGCCCCTCGGAATATTCCAAGCCAGCAAGCAATGTTTGGCTGATTCCTTCTGCTGCCCTCTCTGACTCTTGTTCTGCCTCCCTCTTGTTTCTAAGGACCCTTGTGTTTACGTTGGGCCTAACCAGAAAATCTAGGAAAATCTCCTCATCTTAAAGTCAACTGATAAGCAACCTTAATTCCAACCAAAACCTTAAGTGCTCTTTGCCATGTAACCTAACTTATTCACAGGTTCCAGGGATTAAGACATGGGCGTCTTTGGGGTGGGGGTGGGGGGCATTATTCTCTCTACCACAATGGGTCTACAGCTTTTTGTCAGATTAATTAAAGGGTCTAAGACTAAAAAAAATATAAATACAGGTCACCCTGGGATGGAGCCAGGAAGGGTCTGGGCAGGGAGGACTCAAGCTGAGAGTGAGAACAGAGGCTGGGGGAGGAGGTGTCTTTTGGAGGAGGTGGGGTGGCCTAGGAACTCCAGAGTAGTTAGAATTTTGATGGGATGGGTAGGAAGAATGTACTCAGTGCTGGGTGCCTGGAGGAAATGGGGCCCTGAAGGGTGATGCCCAGTACGGTCAGGCCCAGCTGGAGGAGCAGGGGCATTTGTAATAACTTTACCTGAAAAAAATGACACAAACGCGGACCCTCATTGGCGTGAGCCCTCTGAGTCAGTCCTATGCTGGGCTTTGTATTTGGAAGTTTTCTTTTTTTTTTTTTAAGATTCCCCCCCGCCGCCCCCCCAAATTGAATAACCTTTAAGTCCCACAAAACCTGGTTCCACCCCAGGCCACCAGATCTGACTAGGAGGAAGCAAACAGTGTTTCAGCTGCGGGTAGGAAATGTGGCAAATTAAGATGGACTCACAGTTCAAGAGTAAACAGACTGTAACGTCAGAGATGTCATTCCGAGATTGGGAAGGGAAATCGGGTGGAAGCTAGAGAGTGGGGCTGAAGGGAAGGTGCTGGAAAGAAAGGGAATGTGTGTTATTATTGCCATGTGGGACTGGGTGTGTTTGCAGACAGAATTCAACGTAAGGGCGTCCAGAATTGGAAGTGAGGTAAAGATGGGTTTAGAGGGGACTTTAGCTTTATGTGTGTTTTCATTTTTTTGTAAGGAGAATGTTTTGGGTTACCTGTGTAATTAGGAATTGCTTTGGAGGGGCACCTGGGTGGCTCAGCTGGTTATGGGTGTGCCTTTCGCTCAGGTCATGACCTCACGGTCCTGGGATCTAGCCCCGCAATCATCGGGCTCCCTGCTTAGCAGGGAGTCTGCTTTTCCCTCTCCCTCTGTCTCTTCCCTCCCCCATGCCACCTCAGTCTCCCTCTCTCTCTCAAATAAATAGATAAAATCTTAAAAAAAAAGGGGGGGGGGAATTGCTTTGGAAAGGGGGTAGGTAGGCAGGACTTCCTTTGTCTGGAAGTTTGGGAGGACGCTGGCTCTGCAGGAGGCCATTCCCAAGGTCAGCCGTGCAGCCCTGAGTAGAAGGTATGTGGGCCTGTGTAACCTGCTCTATTTCTTTTATGCGTTCTTTTCTGAAAGGCCAGAGCGTGCAGTCGCGGTAGTTACATTGACGGAGGTGATTGGTAGATTTTTCCTTTTCTTCTCCAGGCTTTTTAGTTCTGCTTTTATTTTAAGACTCTCCATTTATATGTATCTTTTATTCCAAGCTTATTCAAATCACTTTTTTTTGGTAACAGCTTCATCGAGTTATAACAGCTTCATCAAGTTCTAATTCATATAACCGCACACTCCAGCCACTTCAAGCATACAATCCAGTGGTCTTTAGTACATTCCCAGAGGTGCACAACCATCACCACAGTTGGTTTTAGCATATTTTCAACACCCTAAAAAGAAATGCTGTGTCTTTTAGCTGTCAACCCCCAGGCTCCCCCAGGCCACCACTGATCCACTTTCTGTCCCTGTGGGTTTGCCTATTCCAGACATTTCATAAATGGACTCATATAATATGAGTCCTTCTGGGACAAGCTTCTTTCACTTAGCAGCATAAAGCTCTCCGTGTTCAGCCACTGTCCAACACACACCAGCACTTCCTACCTTTTTTGGCTGAATATTCTGCTGTGTGGATATACTACATTTTGTTTATCCATTTATCAGTTGATGAAAATTTGGGTCAAATCCCTTTAAGAAGCAGATTATGTAATTAAAAAAAAAGCAAACTCCAAAAAGGTCACAGATGGAATGTGACTCTTCGTATATTGGTGTAACACACTGCCCTTTTCAGTCTTTGAAGCAAGTGTTTTTTTCCTAATGGAAATGGGAAATCAAGGACTTCAAAAGTGCTTTTAAAGTTGAGTTATGATTGAAAACGTGTTTTATGAAAAGCCTTGGAAATGTTTCCCAACTTTCTATGTGTATGTGTTGTGTGCATTCATATGGAGGTATATACGGATATGCATGTGGTTTTAAAAACGGAATTAGTCTTTTCAAAATACTAAAATATTTGCTGGAGAATTAACCTCTGCTGTTTCAGGTTTTGGCAAAAATATGATAGTTGAATTCTTGGGACCCTTATGCTGGATATGTGGCATTCCCAGCCCTCGGCCCCAAGATATTGGCAGGTCCTCCAGCCCCTGGCAGCCAAGTGTCTGGGAAGTTTATTTTTTAAATTTTTTAAAAAAGATTTCATTTATTTACTTGAGAGAGAGAGCACAAGCCAGGAGGAGTGGCAGAGGGAGAGGGAGAGGGAGAAGCAGGCTCTCCGCTGAGCAGGGAGCCTGATGTGGGACTCGATCCCAGGACCCCGGGATCATGACCTGAGTCGAAGGCAGACACTTAACCGACTGAGCCACCCAGGTGCCCCCGGGAAGTTTAAATTGAACCCACATCTAAAGAGAGGCCTCTTTTGCGTTAATTGATTTCATGTTTCTGTGTCCGGGCAGAGATCAAATTCAGGAGTGCTCAGTTATTTTAGATGTTTCCGGGTGGAAAGCTGCTTACAACTGCCAATGGCCGTGATTAACCATTTACTGTGTTTTCTTCTCCCCGTTTTCCCCTCTGGCCTCCCCGGTCACTCCGTCACCAGGGCAGCATCTGACATTCGAACCCGTTCTCTCTCCCTGAGCCTCTGCCGCCGCCTTTCTTCCTGCCCGGCTCAGTCTTGCGAGTTCCTTTCCCCCCTGAAGCCTCCCTCCAGCTATTGGGTCCCCCGGGGCCTTGAGCTGCTGGTGGCTCACGTCTGTGTCCTGCTCTCCCGCCTGCAAAGCACACCCTGCACGGTGCTTCACTATCGGCCTCCGGTGACCTGGAGAGATAGAAGAGGCAGGTGATTGCACTGTCAGAATGGGAAAACACCTTGAGGCGCCTGGGTGGCTCAGTCGTTAAGCGTCTGCCTTCGGCTCAGGTCATGATCCCAGGGTGCTGGGATCGAGCCCCGCATCGGGCTCCCTGCTCCGCGGGAAGCCTGCTTCTCCCTCTCCCACTCTCCCTGCTTGTGTTCCCTCTCTCGCTGTGTCTCTCTCTGTCAAATAAATAAAATCTTAAAAAAAAAAAAAAAAAGGAAAACACCAAAAACACGTGGGGGGCTTGTGGAGGCCAGACTTGAACCCAGATCTGTTGAAGTTGAAATGGAATCCGCATCCCTCTCTTATTTGGAGGGGTAGCTCCTGGTACCCTTAGCTCTGTGAGCGCAGAGGTCTGGCCCTATTCTTGGTGGTATTTGTGCCGTGTCTCATGCACATTCAGTGCTCAGCAAATGGTTGTCAGCCAGTCATCTGTTCTCTTTCTTGAACGAACTCTTAGGTCTTCTAGTAATTTAAGAAGCAGAATATCTTCTAGCATTTTTCTCCCAAATAGGAAGTTCTAACCTAAATTGAGTGTTTTTTTGTGGTGTCCTGGGCCAAGGGGGTGGGGTGCTGGTGTGTGAGTCAGTGTGGTTCCGAGTTGGGTGTGGTTTGGATTGGCTCCTTCTAACCCATCTCTCCTGGTTGTCCCCTTCCCCAGGGCTGCCTATGTACATGAAGTCCCTGCGCTGGGCCCTGGCGGTCATGGCTGTGTTTCTGGCTGTGTCCGCAGTCGCCATCGTGGCTCTGGCTTCTAGAGCAGGTATGGTGCCTCCTCCCGGTCCCCTCTCCTGCTCTGTCCACCACCAGGGCATCTAGTCCTCACAGCAGCTTTGTGAGAATTAGAAGAAGACATCCCCACTGGGCAGATGCCGCGTGAAGACACTGGGCTTGTTGAGCAGAGAGAGGGACAAAGAGCTCCTGCCTCCCACTGGACACAGCCTGTGCTCTAACAAGCAGGGGGTTGACAGCTCCCACCTGGGGGCGCTCTGTGCACCACGCAAACTCTACAGCCAGCCCGGGCCCTGCCCATCCTGCTTGCCATCTCAAGGCTTGCCAGTTCCACGCTCCAGATTTGCCCCCTCACTCAAAACGGTGGCTAGATTTTGATTTTTTTGTTTATTTATTCATTATTCTTTTTTTAGAGATTTTTATTTATTTGAGAGAGAGAGAACCAGAGAGAGAACACAAGCAGGGGGAGCAGCAGAGGGAGAGGGAGAAGCGGGCTCCCCACTGAGCAGGGAGCCCAATGCGGGGCTTGATCCCAGGATCCTGGGATCATGACCTGAGCTGAAGGCAGATGCCTAACGACTGAGCCACCCAGGCGCCCTAGATTTTGATTTTTTTTTTTAACATGCATACATTCAGTTCCTTTTTTTTTTTTTCATTCAGTTCTTTATAGTGGTCTCTGTGCTTGCAGGGATCAGGTGCCGGCCGTGCCCCCAGGGCTGGATGTGGTCCGAGGAGCACTGCTACTACGTCTCTACCGAAGCTCAGGCCTGGGAGGCCAGCCAGGCGTTCTGCTCAGCTCACCAGGCTACCCTCCCGCTGCTGAGCCACACCCAGGTGAGAAGGAGGCGGTCGGTGGGCTGTGGAAGGATGTAGGTATCATTACAGATCACAGATTCCTAGCAAAGATCTAGTCCATCTCTACATTACAGAGAAAATCACCAAAGCCTGGGGAAATAACGTGACATGCAGGAGGACCAGACATCAGGGTTCCAAGGTCTTCAACTTACCCTTCATTCTAAGTGGAGGCGGAGCTGGGAAGAGGGGAGCAGGGATGCTCTGGCCAAGCAGTTAACCGTGAGCGTTCCTTCCCTCAGTGATTCCATAAGTATTTGTCGAGCACCTACACTGTGTTTGGCACTGGGGATTCTAGGATGACCCAGAACAACCAGCCCCCACCTTTACACGGCTAACAGAGCAGTGAGTGTGGCAGATGTTAATCAAGTAACCACAGATATAGGTGTTTAATCACTATATTGATCTGTCCTGTGGAGGGAAGGTGCACAGTGCTCAAGGTATATGTTGTCTTGGAATCTTGCCTCCATTGCTTTTGCCTCTTTCCTATGTGGGGTCCCTGTTTCCTTGATCTCAAGACTTTTTCTTGGTTTATAGCCTTTTCTTGGTGGAGTACATACGCTGTAAATTTCCTGGAAAAAAAGTGCATGCCTGGTAAATTTCTTGAGACCTGTCATGTCTGAAGATACCTTTTATTCTAACCTTATTTGACTGACAGCTTGGCTCGGTACAGAATTCTAAGGTGGAAACAGTTGTCCCCCAGAATTGTGCTGCTTTTGCTCTGTTACCTTCCAATGTTCAGTCTTACCATTTAATAAGTCTGATTTCTGATCCTTTTATGTGACTCCCCCACCCCCCAAATTTCAGGGCCTTTATTTTTGTTCTCCCTCTGTCCTGAAACTGAACAGTCCTATCCCTTTGTCGGTGTTTTTCTTCATTTTTATTTCTATTGCCTTATTTGTAATTTTGAGAACTCTTTTTTGGTTCTTCAAATGTCCTTTTTTTATGGTGTCCTATTTGTTTCAAGGATGCAGTATCTTCTCTTATCTCATTATAAATATTTATTTATTTGAGAGAGAGAGAACAAGAGCATATGCACACAGAGCGAGAAGGAGAAGCAGACTTCCTGCTGAGCAGGGAGCCCGACGTGGGACTTGATCCCAGGACCGGTCCTGGGATCATGACCTGAGCCGAAGGCACGCACTTAACCCATGGAACCACCCAGGCGCCCCTCTCTTATCTCATTATAGATAATAGTTATATCTAACTTTGTTTTTGAAATTTGTTCTGCTCCCTGTATCATGTCTGTTTTTTCTGCAAGTACCTTTTATTCTATGTACTGAGTTGTGGGGTTTTTTTTTTTTTGTCTTTTCATGTTAGAAAATTTCCTAAAATGTCTGATGATCCTCAGCTGTCATAATTAAGAGTAAGGCACTAAAGAACAGATTGGAAGCTCTGTGTCAGGGTGGAGGTGAGGGGATGCAATGGACTTTTTTAGAGGCAGGCTTTGCAATGGGGACATCAGGCTGGGGCTCAACTTTTCTTTTTTTTTTTTTTTTTTTTTTAAGTGAATGCTGGGATGGCAGCATTCCAGGAGCAGTGGGGAAAGGGAACCAAGGTTTCACTTGTAAGAACGTAGCACTTAATCCCTCCCCTTTTCTAGCGTAAGTACCTCCAACCCTCAGCCAGACCTGGTGCTCTGGATCCCCTGGCCCCCTATAGTTTATTTCTCAAAGTTCTACTGGTGATCTGCTGTATTGGGAGGGGAGAGTGGATTTTGTGGGAAGGGGTAGGAGCGAGGCATTCACTGCTTCTTTTTAGGACTATTTTTTTTTTTTTAAGATTTTATTTATTTATTTGACAGAGGGAGACACAGCAAGAGAGGAAATACAAGGAGGGGGAGTGGGAGAGGGAGAAGCAGGCTTCCTGCGGAGCAGGGAGCCCGATGCAGGGCTTGATCCCAGGACCCTGAGATCATGACCTGAGCCAAAGGCAGATGCTTAACGACTGAGCCACCCAGGCGCCCTCTTTTTAGGACTTTTAACCAGAACTTTTTCTCCAGGCCCCTCTTCCTGTACCTTGGCCTCCAGAAGGACCTATTGCCTCTAATCTTTGAGCATTTGGGGGCTTCTCAATTCCAACTGGCGTCTTTCTCACCTTCCTCTCACTCAACCTTTTCCTTGAAAAACCACAGAGCTTTCTTGGGTCTGCTCAGCCGATTACAGCTGTCCAGCTACCCAAGTTTTGTTGACATTTCTCATGTGCTGTCATCTCCCGCTCTTATCTCTTATTTTCCCCTTCTGTTATCATTTCAGAAAATTCCTTTCTATTCCTTTTTTTTTTTTTTTTTTAAGATTTTATTTATTTGACAGAGAGAGACACAGTGAGAGAGGGAACACAAGCAGGGGGAGCAGGAGAGGGAGAAGCAGGCTTCCCGCTGAGCAGGGAGCCCGATGCAGGGCTCGATCCCAGGACCCTGGGATCATGACCTGAGCCGAAGGCAGACGCTTAACGACTGAGCCACCCAGGCGCCCTCTATTCCTATTTTATTAAGAGTTTTAAACCTGAATGAGTTTCACTTCATTGGATGCTTTTTTGTGTGTCTATTGAGATGATATCTTTTTGTTTATTCCCTGAATCTCTTTGTATATGAATTACATTGTTGTTTGTTTTTTGTTTTGTTTTGTTTTTAATATTCTAGGCCTCTTGAGATAGTTAGCCATGATTTTTTCTTCCCCAGGACTTCTGGATTTGACTTGTTAATATTTTACTTAAGATTTCTCATATGTGACCTTTTGTTTTCTTGAACTGTTCCTGCCCAGTCCTGACCCCAAAGCTATTCTGCACCGTACAACAGGGAAGGGGGTCCCTGCCTTTCTCTTTCTCTCTGGGAGTTTCCTGGAGGTGGACATAAAACTGCTGGAGAAAATACAGTGGGTTATTTTATCCACCAGGAATAACACTTAAAGTTTCAAAAAACATGGAGAAATGAAAAAGATACAATGTAGATGGGAAAACACCAAATCTGGGATCTCAGTATGGTAAAAAGATAGATGCAAAGAAAAAACACAGAAAGGAAATATGTATACTCCTTATTCTAATCGTGGTTACCACTGGGGGCAAGATTACGAGTGATTTTTTTCTTCTTCTTCTTCCTTAAAGTTTTATTTTTTTTTAAATTTTCTAAACGTTCTGCTAATAATGTGGGCTATGTATAATAGGGAGGAAATGCCAGGGGGACAGTAGCCTATGAAGAAGATCAGTATATAAAGGTTTTGCCAGGGGCCTGGGCCAGGCCCAGAGTTCTTATATTTGTCAGATAAGAATAGGCTGTGCTGAGGAACCTTCCCTTGTGGCATCTGCAAAATGAAGGCCAGCGGGAACGGGAACGGAGGTGGGTCCCTGGACAGTGGTGGAGCTGGGGGAGGGGGCCGAGCCTGCCAGGGACCCACCGAGCCCAGCACGTGTCCTCCGAAAGCCTGCCTCTGCCCCTGCCGCCTCTGAGTACACAGGTTCAGTTCAGCATGACCTCAGCCCTCTGAGCAAAAACCTCCCTGTGGCTGGTGTGTCCTCCAAGGGGGAGATGAGCTTACACCATCCAAACTACAAGCTTGGGATAAAGAATTCTTGTAGAACTAAGCATACAGGGTCAATTATTTGAAACATAAGTAAGTATAGAAAAGTCTGGGTAAGCTCCTTGCAAAAGGACTGAGAATTTGGGTCCCAGGCAGTTAAATTCTGGACTATGATGGCTGGGGAGCTCTGGGATCCTTCTGAGCTCTGGACGAGGGCCAGAAGCTCCAGGAGGCACTGGGACGGGGGGGGGAGAGGCTAGCTGGAGACAGGCTGGCAGAGGCAGTGGGCAAAGGCCAGGCCCCCGGAGCTGGGACGCACACACCCAGGGACATACTGTGGCACCAGCTGTATGCAGAGCTCGGAGAAGCAGGTCTCATCCTCCCCAAGAGCTCGGTTTGCTCACAGTGAGAGAAGAGGAAGAAAGTTTAAGCGCCGTCTGCGCCCTTGGTTTCAGCACAGCTGTGTTTCCTAGGGTGCAGGGAGCGCCCAGGACGCGCACGGACTGTCAGCCACACAGGCTGACTGCAGAAAGGTGGAAAAAACACGAAGAAATTAACTAATCGGAGCATTTGAAATGTACAGGGTGAGGCTGGTGGCGTGGGGGCGGGGGTGAGTGCACACCAGTTCTCCCCCGAGGGAGATGGGAAGGTTCTGGGTGCGGACGGCCTTGATGGTCACACAGCAGTGTGGATGACCCCAGTGCCACCAACCTGGACACTTGAAAATGGTGAAAACGCTAAATTCCGTGATACGTGATGCGATTTTACCACAACTTTTAAAAAAGAAATGCCTGAGGGCAGAGCAGGTAATTTACCTCCGTTTTAAGATGCCAAATGTGGGATTTCAAGTACATTCCGCTCGGGCTCCCGTCCCCACGCGGCCCGACGTTTGGTGGCGAAGTTGGAGGAGCACCCGCGGGAGGCCATGGAGGCCCCGGGACTGCGGCGGCGGCACAACGGCGCAGTTCTGTGAACCACAGCTGGTTCGCGAGTTTCTGGAATTTGCGTCTCTGGATGATGCTTTGCCCACACCATCATTTCTGCTAGCGGTGAGAGCAAGTGAACGGAGTCGGAGCTGCGAGGAAGGAAGGGTGGAAAGGAGTGAGTGGGCAGGGACAGGCCACGCCGCTGTCGTGGGAGCCCCGGAGGTGGAAGCGAGGGACAGCCGGGTGGCCTGGGGCCAGGACTGAGGGCAGGGGCCCCTCGGCAGTGCTGGGAACATCAGACGAGGTCCCCTGTGTCGGGGGCCGCGTTTGCACACCACCCGGCCGAGCGTGGACTCTGTGCCCTTGGCTTTGTACAGCTCCCCTCGGGCCTCCGTACGGACGGGCCCCCCGTTTCAGAGGCCCATACTGAAGCTCTGTAAGTTTGGGTACTTGCCTAAGGTCCCATACACGGAATTTGAATAGGGGGTGTCCCGACCCCGGGAGAAGCCCCATGCCTCGGTGTGCCTCCCCGAACCGGCCGCCGCCTCGCCACAGCTCCCTGCCCAGCCCTGCTGGCGGGCCCCAGCCCGGGCTCCGGCCGACGTGCGGCTGTGTGTGTGCCTTCCCCGTCCTCGCCGCGGTCACCGTCCCAGGTCGGAAAGCGACCAGCCGTGCACCAAGCTCTGCAGTCCTGCTCCGGCGGCCCGGGGGCGGGAGCTCACCTTGGAGGGGGTGGGCGTGTGGTGTCCCTATGGGAAGTGACCTTTACGCTGAGACCCGGAGGACCACTCGGAGGGGCACCAAGGGGACGGTCATTACTCTCGTGCTTACTTTCTAATAACCAGGGTTAAAGACGGAGCTTTTGGCTTCCTCAACTTAGACAAGTTTTCTAGGGAAGAGCTGGGCATACATTAAACTCCCATAGGACAGTCTCCTCCTAATTTCCCCTCATGAATAGAGGCTTCTGGATGTTGTGAGCAACGTGTATTCCTGGTGCGGTCTGCCTTTCTTCACTCAGCGTGATTTCGTAATGACATTTTCCACGTACTTGGCATCTTGAGCAACGTTGTAATTTTCCATCATGTTGATATCCCATAATGTGCCCAGTTGTTTCCTGATTGCTGAGCCTTTGGGTAGTTTCCATTTTCTCTCTCTAAGTAACACTGTGTTACCTTTGGGTCGTTCATTTTCTCCCCTTCATGTTCTTGGATTTATTCTCCAAAGTGGAATCACTCATCGGAGTGGTGGGAAGGATGGGACTGTTCATGTGACGTGGCAGCAAGTTAGGTTCTGGAACTGCGCTCGCTTTGCGGCCTCCTGCCTGGACTTACAACATTCAAGCATCTTCTTCCAAGCTAACACCATTTTTAAATACCATTTTTTCCTTTAATTAGCTGCTAAAAACAAGATGACGCCAAGGACAAATATGTAAGAGAAAGGTCATCTCTAACAGTTCTCCAACGTACTTGTGGTTCTTGTTGTTCCTTGTATGTCTGCATTCTCGTGCCAACACATTTTGTCATTACCATAATCCTGCCACGACTCGGAGTCAGCGTTTATACTCACGGTAACCCCTGATGTCCTATAACTTGCCTCTCATGGCTCCACGGTCTTTGTACTTGTCTTTCTTAAAAACGTTCTTTTTTTTTTTGAAAGATTTTATTTATTTGACAGACAGAGACACAGCGAGAGAGGGAACACAAGTAGGGGGAGTGGGAGAGGGAGAAGCAGGCTTCCCGCTGAGCAGGGAGCCCGATGCTGGGCTCGATCCCAGGACCCTGGGATCATGACCTGAGCCGAAGGCAGACGATTAACGACTGAGCCACCAGGCGCCCCTAAAAATGTTCTTTTTTTTTTTTTTTTTTTAAAGATTTTTTATTTATTTATCTGAGAGAGAGAATGGGAGACAGAGAGCATTAGAGGGGGAGGATCAGAGGGAGAAGCAGGCTCCCCGCCGAGCAGGGAGCCCGATGCGGGACTCGATCCCGGGACTCCAGGATCATGACCTGAGCTGAAGGCAGTCGCTTAACCGACTGAGCCACCCAGGCGCCCCTAAAAATGTTCTTAATAATGTGCTGAGCGGATGCGACGTAACTGAGAAGCGCCCCGCTGGCCCCCTGCTCCCAGCCGCATCAGCCCTGGCCCTCGCCTCTTTGCTACCTGGATGTGCTTTCTCCCCTCAGTACCCATCTTGCGCTGCCCGGTGGGGACCGGCGTTAACATGCTCTCTCCCCTTGAGGCTGAGGTGGGCACCCCCCATTTCCGGTCCCCATTGTCTGCCGACCAGCAAGCATCCAATACAGCTTTCCAATTCCTGGTGTTTGGGGAGAGCTGGGTGGAGCTGGGTCTGTTCTCTTGGTGAGCTGGGAACTTGCTGGGGGTACTACGGGGAGGGGGGGGCACAGAAGCCCCAGGGGAGCCTTACTAGTGTCGGAAGAAGGGTGACCAGCTGCTTTTCTCCTTCAGGACTTCCTGAGCAGATACCCAGTCACCAAGTACTCCTGGGTGGCGGCCCGGCGAGGCCCCCAGGGCTGGCACTGGATCGACGGGGCCCCACTATCGCCCCCGCTGTGAGTGACCATGGGCCTGGGTGGGTGGCTTCTCTGTCCCCAGTATGACCAGAATGACATCACAGTAGATGCCAAAGAGGGGTTGGGGCCTTCCCCTCTGCTGGCACCTCCCCCACTGCTGATCTGGATCCACCATCTGTCTGTTCCCAGATTCAGCCCCTTGTTCCACCACCAGCCTCGGGTACCTCTTGGGAGACACCCTACCCTCCTTGCCCCACCTGGCTTGGAGCCTTAGTGTCCTTTAGTCCTGGTCACCCCATCCCTTGTTTGGGTCTCCAGAGCATTCACCCAAGCAGGATCGTCACCCTGTTCTGTAGATAAGGGGTGCTGCACAGAGGGGTTTGGGTGGTTCTCTGGAGCTATGGGGCATCCTCGTGACTCCCACCCCAGGGCCCTTTCCAGACTCCCCTGCCCTGTGCAGTGATCAAGCCATGCCCATCAGCAGCAGGCACACAGGCCAGCAGGGGCCATCATCCTGAGCTCTGTCCCCTCTTCTCACCCTCCCCAGGCTCCCGGAGGAAGCGGAGGACCAGACGGAGCTCAAGTGTGGGGGCCTGGAGGGAGGCAAGCTGGTAGCTTTGGACTGTGCCTCTCCAAGACCATGGGTCTGCGCCAAGGGGACCAAGTGACTTGGGTTCCGCCCGTCCTGAGACTTGGGGGCATGCAGTGCCCCCAGGGGAAGCCAGGTTGCTAGCTGTCGCAGCCTCTTCCCTGGACCCAGACTTCGGGGTCTCCCTGCTCTGTGCTCAGGGGGCCCTTTCTGAGCCAACCAGGGACTGGACTTCCGGCTCAGGCAGGTCACGTCCAAGGGCGAGGAGGCTTTCTGTGGCCCTTCCAGCTTCTGAAGCGGTTCCCTTGGAATGGTTTCTCTAGCATTTTTGAGCCTAGGTTTCTCCCTCATTAAAATGGCCATTTCCCATCCTCTCCGTCACCTGCTTAATCACACCTGCACACCCCCTCAGTCTTGGAGGACCCGAGGCCTTAGCGATCCCAGTGCTGCCCGGCGGGTCTCACCTGAGCGCAGGGCCTGAGCCTCCGCTGGGATGCCGCCTCCAGGCGGCTGGGCGCGTGGCCGACACCGTTGACCAACAGCGTCTGGAGGACAGACAGCAAGTGAGGAGTGGTCGCCCCTGGAGGAGGGAAGAGGAGGGTTTCCTTCCCGGCCCCGAGCTGGCAGAGGGTAAGGTTTGCGGTGTGCGGTGCTGGCGGGACTTCTGAGCAGCTGATGCCCGAGGTGGGAAGATGCAGAGGATGGGACCCCTTGCCCCCCGGCCCGGGCAGGAGAACCAGGGAGCTGCAAGGCGTGGGGGTCCAAGTGAGGAAGGAAATAAGAATTGTGGGGAGATTCGAGGCAGCTCTTCCACCGGCAAGTGTGGGGACACCAGCCTGAAGATGTCTGTGTTGGGGGGCAGGGAGGGGCCTTCAGGTGAGAGGGAGTGGCCACAGGGGGGCGGCCGGAGGACTGGTTTAGTCCCTGCAGCCTGTCCAGACCTCTCTCCCAGTGACCGGAGACAGTACCTGCATCTTATCTTGGTGCCAAATCCTCGACCCAACTGTCCTGGGCCAACCGACCTTCCTCTTTGGGGGGCAGGCCATGCATTCAGCTTCCTCTCAAGCAGAAACCTTTACTGGTCCATTCACACCAACAGTTGGTACAGAATGCACAGGCTGGCTGGCAGAAAGGGGTGGGGTCCTAAGAGTGCACTTGACAAGCAATAAAAATCTTAGAGGCACTCTGGTGTTTCTCATGGCTTTCTTCAACCACAATTTAACTCCGGAGCTTGGTAACAGGTTCCATTCACACCTCAGAGCGCTACTCAGCAAGGTCCTGAGCCTGGCTCTCTGGCTGCTCCCAGCTCAAGGCCAGGGACCACAGGTGGGGGGCACCCGGGGCACAAGTGGCCAGGGTGGGGCAGTTGGTGCCACAGCCTGGAAGTCCTAAAGTTTTTAAAGTTTCACCTGGTGAGGAAGGGGAAGGAGAGTGAACTTTGGATCTACTTGTCCTAAGAAGCTACTAGTTCCTGTCCAAAATAGGCAGACCAAGAAATAGCAGTGTAAGCATATTATTTAGAAATTTGGAGGGGTGCCTGGGTGGCTCAGTAGCTGAGCATCCGACTCTTGGTTTTGGCTCAGGTCATGATCTCCGGGTCGTGAGATCGAGCCCTGCCTCGGGCTCCGCGCTCATTGTGGAGATTCTCTCTCCCTCTTCCTCTGCCCTTCCCCTCCCCCGCTCAAATAAATAAATAAAATCTTAAAAAAAAAATATGAAAAAAATACTAGAAGAAATGGCAAAAATAATTTAAAGTGGTTGCCTTCAAACTAATTGATGTGACAGAAGTGAGAATGTGGTTATGTGGGGAAAGATGAACTGAGAAGGGTCCCCAGTGGATATTCTACGGTGCTGGAAGTGGTCTGGGTCTTGATTTGAACAGGGTCAGGTGGACACATACATAAACATTCATCAAGCTGTACACTTAAAAAATTTCAGCGTCCCCAGAAGGAATAAGATTAGAGAGGGACCAATGTTGTTTTTTAAATATGCATACTTTAGTATTACTAAAGCCATATTTATGGGGTTTTTTGTTTGTTTTAAGAGCCCGTATTTATGTACTACTATGATTAAAAGAGGAATTAGACTTTTTAAAAAGGTCCACAAGATTCTGACGCACAGCCCAGCTTGAGAATTGCTGGCTTCTGAAGTGGGTCCTGTGGCGGCCCCTGCTTACAGCCCGTCATTACTTCCTTCGCTGAAAGGCCTTCTCACAGGTTCCAGCCTGGCCGTCAGAGTGCATCTTTCCCTTTCTGCAAAACAGGCTGGGGAGCTTACGCAGCAGGTTGGTCTGCATGGAATTCCTCCTGAGATACTGCTCTAGTCTCTTTTCCCACCAGGCACCACCAGCTGCTGGTGTGCGAGAGCCATATGTCATCATGGCGCTGCCCCCAGCACTGGCTGGGGTCACGGAGCTGTGGGGACCAGCCACTGGCACGGGTGGGTCCAGCAGCCTCTGGGGTCCATTCAGATGGCTGGCCAGTGGTGGAAGAGCCGCCAGTGTCTGGCATATTTGACTCCTCCTCCACCCCGTCCTGAGATTCTGATTCAGTAGGGCAGATTTCTACCAGCTTTCCTGGTGATGCTGAAGCAGATAATCCAGAAACCACATTTTGAGAAACCCTGTCTAAAAGAGCCCATGGGGGTGGGGGGGAAGAGATGTAAATAGATTTTAATCAACTTTATTGAGGTACAGTTTGATCAAAAGAAAATGTACCTATCTCGGGAGTACTTTGCAACAAACATAGCTGCCTTTGTCACCACTGCCAAGCGAGATAGAGAATATGTCCCACAGGCCCCAGAAAGTTCCCTCATGTCCCTTTGCAGCCAATCCTCCCTGACCTCCAGTCCCAGGTGAATCTATGTTCTGTCTCTACAGGTGAGTTGAACTTGTTCTAGGATTTCATAGAAAAAAGGCATATAGTATGTACTCTTGCTTTCTCAGGCTCGCTCGCGTTGCTGCACGGGTCCATAGCTGTTTGCTCTGCAGGGGTGGACCCCACTTTCTCTCTGCTCGGGTTGGTGATCTCACAGTCGTCTCCAGGTTTTGGCTGTTATGAATACAGCTGCTCTGAACATTCGCATACAAGTCTTTGGAGGTAGGTTTTCCTTTCTCTTGGTACCCAAGAGGAGGATTACTGGGTTGTACGGTAAGGATGTGTGCGTAAGAAACTGCCAGATTGTTTCCCAAAGTAGCTGGACCATTTTATAATCCCTGCACCAACACAATCTGAGTTCTCGCCATTCCCCATCTTCATCAGCCCCGATGTTGCCAGTCTTCTTCGCTGTGACCATTCTCATGGGTGTGAAGTGCTAGCTCGGTGTGGTTTCTGTTTGCATTTGTTTTCATCCAGTGTCATCGACACACACGTTACATCAGTTTCAGAGCCCTACAGTGATACCACAAGTCTGTAATTACATTGGCCTTTTCTGGATGCCTGATGTTGAGGTTCTTTTCATGTGCTCATTGGCCATTCCTCTGTTTTCTTTCGTGATTCTCATACTGATGGTGAGAGACCATGTTTGGAAAAACCTTGCCTGAAGGACAGAGCAAGGTTTATTTTTTATTTATTTTTTAAAGATTTTATTTATTTGAGAGAGTGCGCATGAGCAGGGGGAGGGAGGGGCAGGAGGAGAAGCAGGCTTCCCGCTGAGCAGGGAGCCCGATGTGGAGCTCAATCCCAGGACCCCGGGATCATGACCTGAGCCAAAGGCAGACACCCGACCGAGCCACCCAGGCGCATTCCCCCAACAGAGCATTTTTAAAGTGATGATTTACATGGAAAATCTAAAGATCTCCCTCAAGTTTGTGAAAACTTTCAAAATGGAGCATTGAAAAAAGATAGGATGAACTCCTATATGCCCTCTACCTAGATCTAACAAAGTAACATTTTGCCACATTTACGCTTTATGTGTGTGTGTGTGTGTGTGTATAAATTTGCTGAACCATTTGAAAATAAGTTGTAGACTTCAAGACTTCACCCCTATATGCTTCAGCATGCATCTCCTAAAAAGAGTGGTCTTTTTCTACGTAATTGTAATTCCACCATTATTACACTTAATCAAATTAACGTTAAGTTCGCATTCAATCCATGTTCCAATATTCCTGGTTGTTCCACTGATGTATTTTAAACAAAGATCCAGTCAGGGTCTCAGCACTGTTATTGGTCCCTTTAATCTCTTTAAACCTAGAACTTGTTTTCTGAAACACTGAGTTTTTGGACAGACAAGGCCAGTTGTCTTGTAGAGGGACAAATATTCTGGATTTCTCTCGTTTCCAGTAAGCTGCAGGAGTTAGGCTTAGATTCACTATAAACATTTTCGACACAGGAATATGTTGTGACACTGGGTACTTCTTAATTTATCACTCGATAGATTTTTTAACACTGATTTCAAGCAATTTGTACCAAAATTTTCTCAAAAAATTCAGGGTACTAAATTCATGTATCCCAACTTGGATACATACGGGCTTGTCATCGGTTATTCTCAGCTTTAGAAGCAGTATCAAAGTAAAACGAGACTATGAGAAGGGTTTTAGAAAGGGTACAGTCCTATGCCTAGTGCTGTATATGATTCCACCTTCGTTCATTTGGGCCTTTTCTGCTCCTTCCTGGGATGTCTGTTCATCCCCTCTTGCCTCTCCCAGCCCAGGACATACCTGTTATGTTAGGCCAGGAAGAGCCTCAGGCTCACCAACACAAAGGTATACACTTTGTTGTGACTTTAAATAGGCTCCACACCCAGCATCGAGCCTGACACGGGGCTTGACCTCACAACCCTGAGATCAAGACCCGAACTAAGATCAGGGGTCGGACGCCTAACCTACTGAGCCATCCAGGTGCCTCCCTTGTGACTTTGATTAGTCACTTGGCATGGCTGAGTTTCCCACCCTGTAAAATGGGTATGGTGATAGGATAAAGTGATGTGTGAATCCACTGAAATCATATTGGTTAATGAGGCACTTCATTCATTCCACGTCTATTGCACATCGGCTGTGTCTCTGTACCAGGCTCCTGGGAGGATGCAGAAAGCAAGGTCTATTCTCTGCCCCAGCATTTGGTCTGGCTGCCAACACCACGGAGTGTGTTCAAGCAAAGGAATCAGTGGGGACACTGGGGTTGTCTCTCCTTCATCTGCTGCACACTCCTGCCCCCTCCACTGTGGAGCACCCATGTGGTCTGGCAGTGACCCCAGTTTGGCAGTGGGGGTGCTTGGGGCGGGGGGGAATTTGGGAGGCACCTGACACACCTAACCAATCCTGCCAACCTTGCAGTTCCAGACTCCTGGCCAGTGTTGGGTTCCAGAGCCCAGGCCTAAGCCAGTCAGGGATGTCCTTCTCTGCTCACTTTAGTTCCCAGATGAGAACACAACCCAGTCTGGGTCACAGAGATGGGAGGAAAAAGTCTGCCCAAGGCTTCTGGGAAAAGATGCCTTGCTCTTTGAGACCCAAAATGGAATGGTTTCTCTTTATCTGGATATAAGGCTTAGGCGCTAACCTACGTATGGAGCTGTCACATGGAACTCAATCACAGGGACCAGTAGAGACCACCGTTTAAGCCCATTTGAGTTACAGGCAGTCAATAGTATCCAGCTACAGAAGCGCACTGATTGGGGACCTTGAGAGCCGCTCTTCCAAAGCAGTACTGGAGCAGATTCTGGAGAAGCTTTTGGCTTCTCCTGTGTGGCCTTGCCTTGCTGGGTCCTTGACGGAGAGCCCAGTTCTGTGAGGCTGAGTGCCTTGCTCTCAGCCTAAGTCCTGCTACGGTAGCCATGAGTTTGGCCTGATCTCCATATGTACTTGTAGACCCAGAACATCTGACATCCGTTTTGGCTGGTGCCAGTACCCCACAAGGCCCTCCTCACCTGAGGCCCCTGCACCCCACTGCTGGTGGGCCCTGCCTGGTTGGCTCCCCCTGCCTGGCCCCTGTCATGAAAACCCTGTTCACTCGGCCCTCTCCTGCCTTTCCTAACTCCCCTGAAGCTGGGTTTTGTTTTCAAATTAGAACAAGCAATGGAAAGGAAAACAGAGGGCAACTTTGTATTGCCTTACTCATACTCTGGGACATTCTAAATATCATCAGTAGTCAAAGTATAATAAAATCATAATGTAAACAGCTTTGTTTTTTTTCCGATGGGAAAAACAGACAAGAATGTTTTTCAAAATATTTATATTTTGATAAAGAAAAGTAAACCTTAGTTTTAGAGTTATCAGAGGAGTAAGAAAGTCTTCCTTGAAAAAAAACAAGTCTACTTAGAAATGGAGAGTTTTTCCCTCAAGTTTCAGCTTTGGGGGAAATGGTTGATGACAGTAGAACACAGGCCTCAACAAAGGAAACACTCAGCAGGATGTCCTTAGAGGACCAACGGCTTTTGCAAATGTGACTAAACGGATACTCTCTACTCCAGTCACCAGATAACACGACAGCGCCGAGAACTGTAGGAGAAAGCTCCGGAGGCGTGCTGAGAACACTGACGCCATCTTTGGCCCTCCATCTTGCGCCCCCCTCTGGCGCACAGGTGGCACCACTCAGGTAACTACCCGGGGACCTCGCCAGCATGCTCCTCGCTCCATAAAAGCTGGGGATGAAGGTCTGGATAGCGGTGGGGAGTATGGTGCACGGTCCGCTGCACTCCCTCCTGTCCGTGTCAGTAAGTTACCCTGCGTAAAACTCGGTGGCTGGCTTCGTTTTTCGGTCTAAAAGTGCCTGCTGAGGCTGGAGGATATGTTAGTGACCCTCCTCCACGTTTAAACAATTGGTGTAGTCAGCAGGATACTGAAGACAAAACAAGCTTGGGTAAAGGGTCCGTGCTGGGGGGAGAGCCGGGGGTCTTTGGGGAGCAGTGGGAGGGGGACAGGCAGGGGGTTGGAGGAGGGGCCGCTGCTGGTTCAAAATGCCAAGCTGGCCCCCCATGACCATGTGGGGAGACTTGGCCAGGTCTTTGGAGCATTTCAGACCAGTGCGTGAGTACGGGGACGCCTTAAAAACGCCCGAGGAGTTGTTAGGTGTGCTACGTGAGATGGTGGGGAAGCAGAAGGGCTGGGAAGGGGTGGCAGGCCCGGTGTTAAACTGCGGGATCCTGGGGGAGACGGCAGTCTGTTAAATGGGTTTGCCATGTAAAAAAAGGCCCGAGTCACCGCTCAGCCAGCCTGGCACACGGATTACATGCCTCAGGCATGGCTGAGGATTGCAGGCACTTAGCTAATTTGATTGATTGGATAAATGCTAGCATTAAGATAACCCAGCCTCTATAGAAGAACTACGAGAAATTACACGTGAACTGGGAATGCAACATGCCATTTACACCCAGCGTTCAGAGGCCCAGGGAAGAATTCTCCTCTGGTGGGGAGAACTGTGTCTTCCGGTCAGCCCCAGGGGCATGGTACCCGACTTCAGTGCGTGTCCTGGCCGCTAGGGTTAATCAGAGCATTTCTCCAGTAGTTTCATGGTGACTGACTTAAGTGAAACTGAAAGAATCCCTCATAAAGGAAATAGAGTGAAAACAGAAGGACCCTGCCCACGACGAAATGGCGGAGAGGGGTGCCACCAAGGTTACTTGTGAACACGTGTGGCAGGATCTAATATCCCAAGAGAAAATACAACCCAATTCAGTTTTGCTAAGCCTACGGAAGGCGTTGCCTAAGGGAAAGTAGTTTACTCCCTAGAAGGAAGGCTCAGAGAAGCCAGGTGTGTTACAAACGGCTCCTCTCCTAACCCTCTATCCCTAGAGACTAGGGTTAGGCCGGCGTTGTCCTCCAGTTCCTGCAGGAGGTGTCGGCCAGAGGCCTCAGGTTGAATGAACCATTTATTGGTCTCACACTAACAGACAATAATAGACAATGTGGCTGAATACCCACTGATCTATGGAAACCCCTCGAAATTGTGGGGAGAAATAAAGGCGACTGAGGGTTATGAGGGACTAATTATTACGGTCCAATTAGTCTCGATCTACAAGATCAGCAGGATTCCTCCCCAGTGTTTTCTCGTGCATACTCTGCCATTCTGGACCGGGCTCTGATGACACCAGGTGAATTCTGGTTGTGTAGCTGAGAAGTGAAATCTAGCCTCGCGGGTCATGCGCAATGGGACCTATAGTATACAGCTGCTGGTTCCCTAGAGCCAGAGGAGACAGTGCCTTATCATTACGTACATGATGTTAACCTGCGCGGACTTAGCCTCCCTCTCAAGCAGCTGCCTACTTAGTCGTAGGATGGGAAGTAAATACCAACAGGATTCAAGGGCCAGGTCAGTCAAGTTCCTGGGCATCATCTGGTTGGGTAAGACAAAAGTGATGCTGAGGTGGTCATTGATAAAAGACAAACCTTTCCAGTCTCTCAAACAACAAAGGGATGACAGGCTTGTTGGTTTACTGGGTTACTGGACACCTTTTATTTCCCATCTAATGCAGTTATTAAGACCATTAAGGGGCACCTGGCTGGCTCAGTCAGGTAGAGCATGCGACTCATGAACTCATAAAATAAAAAATAAGGGCGCCTGGGTGGCACAGTTGGTTGAGCGACTGCCTTCGGCTCAGGTCATGATCCTGGAGTCCTGGGATCGAGTCCCACATCGGGCTCCCTGCTTGGCGGGGAGTCTGCTTCTCCACTCTGACCCTCCCCCCTCTCATGCTCTGTCTCATTCTTTCTCTCTCAGATAAATAAATAAAAATCTTTAAAAAAAAAAATAAAAGATTGTTATTCTTAAAAATAAAAAATATTTTTAAAAATCTTTATATGCCTTGGTTAAGAAGGGAAGCCAGCTGGATTGGGTTGCTAACCAACAAGAGGCTTTTTTTTTTTTTTTCTTTTTAAGATTTTATTTTTAAGCAATCTTGACACCCAACATGGGGCTTGAATTTACAACCCTGAAATCAAGAGTCACATGCTTTACTGACTGCCAGCCAGGCACCCCCAACAAGAGGCTTTCTTAAAGAAAACATGGTAGTAAAACAACTACAGGCCCTGGGGGTCTTTAATGCCAGGTCTGAGTTGTGAATTACATGGAATTTCATATCCAGAAGGGTTCGACTGGGCCTGCAGCAATGACAAAATGGGAAACCAACTAAAGTTACTTGAATAAATCCAGTAAGAATCTATTCTCCCTGTAAAAGGACACCATTGGAAACATTGGTTATATTACCAAGGTTTTGACTGGAATGTCCTCTATTTGAGAGAGAGCTGCATAGGCTCAAATATGACCAGATAGCATTTAAGGAACTAAGATTGACTTTATGGAGCCCATGAAGCCCCGGGGAAATAATCGGTCTGGTACCTTGCTTACAAAGGCTCCCAGGAGTCCTACCAGGTGAGTAAGGAGGGTCACTTCCTGGCAGGCTCAAGAATTTCAGGATATTTTGGGGACCTTGAGAAGGAAGTAACCCAATTCTATGGGTATTCATAGACAAGTCTGATGGCAAATATTTGGCTTGGCTCTTAGCCTTGAAAAGCTGTCACAGGCTCAATCTGAAATTCCTTACGAGACAGTCTAGCAAAGTGGATTTCAAAGAACCTATATGGCCAATCACTATTCTTGCTGCACTTATGTAAATAATTGGGCCAAGTATGTTAAAACTGGATTTGCTTTACTAACATATAACTCTTAATTTGGCTACCTTTGACAGTGATTTTAGAGAGGAAATAAAATAACACACCTTTATGGGAGAAATATTCTAGTTCTGATCATCCTTGAATGATTGTTTACCTATAAAATGAGGCTGGATCCTGAATTCCTCTGGTTTCCTTGCAAATCTGGCTAATTTCTACAAAACTGCACATGATAGGCTGGACTTTGAAAGCTCACTGGCAAGACAGCCTTCTGAAATGAGACGACTATTAACTGACTTAACCTCATTGTGAAATGCAGAATAAGATGCTAAGTCTGTACACCAGAGTTCCGAAATAATGGCTCCATGAAGGCTGGGGATTCAAGTTAGTACTAGGGAATGTTTGCAGTTAGATGCAAGGCAGTTTCATTTGTCAAATCCTATGTATGCCCCTTTTCAGCAGGAAGTAGCTAGAGTGGTCGTACCCCTTATCCCTCAAAAATGAAGAATATTGAAAACCCAGGGCTGGTATTAGCTAATGAGGACCAAACACCTACTGTGTGTTGTTGCTCAAGAAAGATTTGCCAGGTCTATTGTCTGTAAGACATTTGTCTTATCATCCCTAGGCCTGCACTGATGTTCCTTCTTCTTACATCAGGCCTTCCATGGATCCGTCCATGTTGTTGCACGTGGTGAGATTTCATTATTTCTTATGGCTGAGTAATATTCCATTGTACCATATCTTGTTTATCCATTCATCAATCGATAGACACCTGAGCTGTTTCAATAATTTGGCCATTGTGTAGATAATGCTCCTATAAGCATTGGGTGCGTGCATCCATCTGAATTACTATTCTTGTATTCTTTGGAAAAATACCCAGTAGTGTGATTGCTGGATCCTAGGATAGTTCTATTTTTAACTTCTTGAGGAACATCAGTACGGTTTTCCACAGTGCATCAGTTTGCATTCCTACCAACAGTGAAAGAGGGTTCCTTTTTCTCACACCCTTGTCAATACTTGTTTCCTGGGTTGTTAACTTTAGCCATTCTGACAGGTGTGAGGGGATATCTCCTTGTAGTTGTGACTTGCATTTCCTTGACAATGAGTGATGTTCAGCGTCTTTTCATGTGTCTGTTGGCCATCTTTGGAGAAATGCCCGTTCATGTCTTCTGCCCATTTTTAAACTGGATTATTTATTTTTGGGGTGTTAAATAAGTTATTTATTATATTTGGATACTAACCCCTTATCAGATAGGTCATTTGCAAATATCTTCTCCCATTCAGGTTGGTTTTTTTGTTCTGTTTCCTTGGCTCTGCAGAAGCTTTCAATCTTAATGTAGTCTCAATAGTTTATTTTTGCTTTTGTTTTTCTTTGCCTCAGGAGACATACCTAGAAAAACACTGCTATAGCCAATGTCAGAGCGATTACTGCCTGTGTTCTCTTCTAGGCTTTTTATGGTTTCAGGTCTCACATTTAGGTCTTTAACCCATTTTGAGTTTTTATGTAAGATGTTAAGTGGTCCAGTTTCATTCTTTTGCATGTTGCTGTCCAGTTTTCCCAGCTTCATTTGTTGAAGAGACAGTCTTTTTCCCCATTGGATATTCTTGCCTCCTTTGTCGAAGATTAACTGACCATATGATTATTTCTGGGCTTTCAGTTTTGTTCCATTGATCTATGTGTCTGGTTTTTTTTAAAGATTTTTTTTTTTTAATTTATTTGACAGAGAGAGACACAGGGAGAGAGGGAACACCAGCAGAGGGAGTGGGAGAGGGAGAAGCAGGCTCCCTACTGAGAGGGGAGCCTGACGCTGGGCTTGATCCCAGGACTCTTGAGATCCTGACCTGAGCCGAAGGCAGATGCTTAACGACTGAGCCACCCAGGCGCCCCTATGTGTCTGTTTTTATGCCAGCACTATACTGTTTTGATTACTACAGCTTTCTAATACAAAAGAAAGTCTAGGGGTGCCTGGGTGGCTCAGTCAGTTACGCGTCTGTCCTCAAGTGGAGTCTTTTAGGTTTTCTGCAGAGAGGATCATGTCATCTGCAAATAGTGAAAGTTTGACTTCTTCCTTACCGATGCAGAGGACTTTTCTTTTTGTTATCTGACTGCTGTGACTAGGACTTCCAGTACTATGTTGAATAAAAGTGGTAGGAGCGGACATCCCTGTCTTGTTCCTGACCAAAGAGAAAAAGCTGTCAGTTTTTCCCTATTTAGAATGGTATTAGCTGTGGGTTTTTCATATATGGACTTCATAAACCTACTCTGTTTAGGGTTGTTAGCATGAATGGATGTTGGTACTTTGTCAAATGCTTTTTCTGCATCAATCGAAATGATATGTGTAACCTTTTATTAATGTGGTATATTATGTTGATTGATTTGTGAATATTGAACCACCCTTACAAACCAGGGATAAATCCCACTTGATGGTGGTCACTTTTAAAAATACACTGCTGGATTTGGTTTGCTATTATTGAGGACTTTTATATGTATGTTCATTAAGGATATTAGCCTATAGTAGTTCTCTTTTTTTTTTTTTTTTAGTGGTCTCTTTATCTGGTTTTGCTATCAGGGTAATGCTGGCCTCCTAGAATGAATGTAGAAGTTATTCCTTTTCTATTTTTAGAAATAGTTTGAGAAGAATAGGTATTAACTCTTCTTTAAAATGTTTGGTAGAATTTGCCTGTGAAGCCATCTGGTCCTGGACTTTTGTCTGTTGGGAGTTGATAACTGATTCAGTTTCTTTGCTGGTAATTAATCTGTTCAAGTTTTCTATTTTTTCCTGTTTCCATTTATAGGTAGTTGATGTTTCTAGAAATTTATCCATTTCTTCTAGGTTTTCCAATTTGTTGGCATATAGTTTTTCACCATATTCTCTTATGATTGTACTTCTGTGGTGTTGGTTATTTCTCCTTTCATGATTTTATTTGGGTCCTTTTTCTTTTTAAGTATGGCTCAAGGTTTATCACTTGTCTTGGTCTTCTCAAAGAACCAAGTCCTGGTTTCACTAATCTGTTCTGCTGGGGTTTTTTTTTAGTTTCCATATCATTTATTTCTGCTCTCATCTTTATTATTTCCTCCCTTCTGCTGTTTTGGTTTTGTTTGTTCTTTTCCTAGTTCCTTTTAGGTGTAAGGTTAGGTTGAGATTTTCCTTGCTTCTTGAGGTAGGCCTGTATTGCTGTATACTTCCCTCTTAGGACCACTTTGCTGCATCCCAAAGGTTTTGGACTGCGGTTGTTTTCATTTTCATTGGTTTCCATGTACTTTTTTATTTCCTGGTTGACCCATTGTCGTCCCCCCCACCCCCCATTGTTTAGTAGCATGCTAGGTTACCTTCATGTGTTTGTGGTCTTCCCAGAATTTTTCTTGTGGTTGACTTCCAGTTTCATAATGTTGTGGTCATAAAACGTGCATGGGAGGACTTTGCTCTTCTTGAATTTGTTGAGGCTTGTTTTGTGGCCTAATGGGTGATCTAAAGAATGTGGCATGTACACTTGAACGTAATGTGTATTCTGTTTTAGGATGGAACGTTCTGCATATATCTTTTAAGTCTATCTGGTCCAGTGTGTCATTCAAAGCCAATGTTTTTTGATTTTCTGTTCAGATGATCTGTCTATTGATATCTGGGCTGTTAAAGTCCCCTACTAGCCTGATACTGTTATTCATTAGTTCCTTTATGTATTTGGGTGCTCTCATGTTGGGTGCATAAATATCTCCAATTGTTATATGTTCTTGTTGGGTTGTCCCCTCTATTATATAGTGGCCTTCTCTGTCTCTTGTTACAGTCTTTGCTTTAAAGTCCAGTTTGTCTGATATACTGTTACTCCAGCTTTCTTTTGACATCCTCTTGATGTTTCTCCATCCCCTCACTTTGAATCTGCAAGTGTCCTTAGGTCTAAGAGAGTCTCTTGGGGCACATGGCTGGCTCAGTTGGAGGAACATGAAACTCTTGATCTAAGGGTTGTGAGTTCAAGCCCAATGTTGGATGTAGAGATTACTTCAAAGTAAAAATTTTTTTTTTTTTAATATTTTATTTGACAGAGAGAGAGAGAGGAGGAGCACAAGCAGGGGGAGTAGGAGGAGAAGCAGGCTTCCTGCCTAGCAGGGAGCCTGATGCGGTGCTCAATCCCAGGACCCTGGGATCATGACCTGAGCCGAAGGCAGATGCTTAACTGACTGAGCCACCCAGGCGCCCCAAAATCTTAAATTTTTTTTAAATGAGTCTCTCGTAAGCAACATATAGATGGGTCTTGTTTTGTTTTTTTATCCACTCTGTCACCCTATGTCTTTTGATGAGAGCATTTAGTCCATTTACATTCAAAGTAATTATTGACAAGCATTTATTGTCATTTTACTGTTTTGTGGTGGTTTGTGGGGATTTTCTCTGATCCTTTTTTTTGCATGGTTTGGTTTTTTTAATTTTTAAATTTTTGTTTTATTAACATATAATGTATTATTTGTTTCATGGGTACAGGTCTGTGATTCATCAGTCTTACACAATACACAGCGCTCACAAGACATACCCTCTCCAATGTCCATCACCCAGCCACCCCATCCCTCCCAACCCCACCACTCCAGCAACCCTGTTTGTTTCCTGAGATTAAGAGTCTCTTATGGTTTGTCTCCCTCTCTGGTTTCTTCTTGTTTCATTTTTTCCTCTTCTCTCATGGTCCTCTGCCTTCTCAAATTCCACATTATCAGTGAGATCATACGATACTTGTCTTTCTCTGATTGACTTCTTTCACTTAGCATAACACCCTCTAGTTCCATCCACATTGTTGCAAATGTTAAGATTTCATTTTTTGATGGCTGCATAATATTCCACTATATATATACACATCTTCTTTATCCATTCACCTGTCGATGGACATCTGGGCTCTTTCCATACTTTGACTATTGTGGACATTGCTGCTATAAACACTGGGGTGCAGGTGCCCTTTTGGATCACTACATTTGTATCTTTGGGGTAAATACCCAGTAGTGTAATTGCTGGATCATATGGTAGCTCTATTTTCAACTTTCTGAGGAACCTCTATACTGTTTTCCAGAGTGGCTGTACCAGCTTGCATTCCCACCAACAGTGTAGGAGGGTTCCCCTTTCTCTGCATCCTTGCCAACATCTGTCATTTCCTGACTTGTTAATTTTAGCCCCTTTGGTGTGAGGTGGTATCTCATTGTGGTTTTGATTACTTCCCTGATGCCAAGTGATATTGAACACTTTTTCATGTGTCTGTTGGCCATTTGTATGTCTTTGCAGAAATGTCTGTTCACCTCTTCTGCCCATTTCTTGATTGGATTATTAGTTCCTTGGGTGTTGAGTTTGGTTAAGTTCTTTATAGATTTTGGATACTAGCCCTTTATCTGTCATTTGGTTTGCTCGCTTTCTTGAGCGATTTGAATTTTTCTTTATTCTTTGAATATTTATATTTTGATTTGTGGTTACCATTAGGTTTGCATATAACTTCTGCATATAGCAGTCTGTATTAAGTTGATGGTTGCTTAAATTCGAACTCATTCTTGACTCCTATCTTCCCCACATTTTAGGTATATGTCGTCCTATTTTGCATCTTTAGAGGGTCCCTTAAAGGATTTTTTTTTTTTTTTTAAGATTTTATTTTTTGACAGAGAGAGAGACAGCGAGAGAGGGAACACAAGCAGGGGGGAATGGAAGAGGGTGAAGCAGGCTTCCCGCTGAGCAGAGAGCCCGATGCGGGGCTCGATCCCAGGACCCTGGGATCATGACCTGAGCCGAAGACAGATGCTTAACGACTGAGCCACCCAGGCGCCCCCCTTAAAGGATTTTTTAAAAATAGAAAGTCATTTTTACTGCATTTGCTTCCTACCTCCATACTGTCACTTTTTGTCTCTTCTATTTCTCCTTTAATATTTTTTGCAGGGCAGGTTTAGTGGTCATGAACTTTAATTTTTGTTTGGGAAACTATTTTTCTTATTTTGAATGTTAGCTTTGCTGGGTAGAGTACTGATGGCTGCAGATTTTTCTCTTTCAGCACTTTGAATAGATCATGCCAGTCCCTTCTGGCTTGGAGAGTTTCTGATGAAAAATCCGCCAATAGCTTTGTGGGTTTTCCCTTATAAGTAACGGTCTTATTTTGTGTTAGTGCTTTTAAGGTTTTGTTATGACTATATTTTGTAAATTTAATTATGTCTTGGTGTTGGCCTGCTTATGTTGATGTTGATGGGTGTTCTCTGTGTCTCCTGCATCTGGATGTCTGTTTCCTTCCCCAGTGTAGGGAAGTTTTCAGCTACTGCTTCAAAAAAATTGTGTCCCCTCTGTCTCTCTTCTTCCAGGACTCCTATGATGTTACTACACATTGATGGAGTCAGTGAGTTCCCTAAGTCTGTTCTCATTTTGTGTAATTTTTTTTCTTTTGTTCAGCTTGATTACTTTCTATTACTTGAAGTCATTAATTCGTTGCTCTGCTTCTCCCAGCCTGCTGTTCATTGCACCATGCATGCTTCTAGTATCATTTATTGCACTTTTTTTTTTTTTTTTTAACTCCTATCTCTGTAGTAATGGTCTCACTGATGTCTTCCATTCTTTCCTCAGGCTCCACAAGTATCCTTAGGATCATTGCTTTAAATTCTCCTCAGACATGTTACTTCTGTTTCACTTAGGTCTCTGGTCATGGCCTTATCTTGTTAATTTGGGATAAATTCATCTGCCTTCTCACTTTGTCTAAATCTCTGCCTGCTTCTGTGGGTTAGCCAGTTAAGTCTCCTGCTCCTTAAAGTAATGGCCTTCTGAAGAGGTCATGTAGTGCCCAGGGCCTGGTGCTTCAGGGAGTGTCTCTGTGTGTGGTGCGTGTTTTCTGCTGTTGTATTCTGGCTCCTCTATCCTTCAGGCCGTTTATGTCCAGAAGCTCCCCTTGCCTGCCATGGTCAGTGTGTGGTCCCTGGCCTGAATGTTTTAGCTGGCGAGTTTTAGTTAGGTGGGCTTTGATCTGCTTCTGAGATGAAACTTGTCATCACCTTCACTGGAAATGAGGCTCTGGTCGGGAAACATGGTATGGGCAGGGGTTTGTGCCAGTCTTCTGGATGAGGGGGCTCGCCACACTTGGGACTAAAGCAGGCTTGACTGAGAAGGGCAGTTCTGCGGAAGCACAGGGGTGTGAGGCTTACTGTAAGCCAGTTAGGCAGCCGGTTCCTGCAGGTGGCTCTGTGTTTATACTGAGGCGTGTGGGAGGGCAAGGGCAGGCAAGGGCAGCCCAGCTTCTTTGTTCTTGGAGCTGTATCTCTGTGAATGCTGCCTTTGGTCACACTCTGAGAAGATAAAATAATCTCCACACCGCCCCCACCCCCACCCGTGGGTTCTGCCGGCACTCTTCAGATCACTATTTCCACACTGTCTGTCCCTAGGTTGTTTGCCTGCCTTCTTTCCAAGAGCAGTTGTGAAGCCTCCGGACTGGACTCTCCAGGAGCCCAGCCTGCTAACAAACATCTGGCTTTAAGTCCCACTTTCAGCTCCTCTCACTTTCCAAACCAATGGTTATGAGGAAACGTTCTCCTTTTGTGTTCCCCCATGTGTTCCTCTCTCTACCTTCTCCATAACCAGGGCTCCCTCCTCTCTGCAGCAGCCAGGACCCATTTCTCCCCAAACTCCATCTCTATACTTCCTACCTTCGGTTTTACTTGTGGAGTTTGGTCTGCCAGTCTTGAGGTTGATTTCTGGCGTATTTAGGATGAATGGATAGTTGTGTTTGTGGGATGAGGCAAGCCTAGGGTCCTCTGCTGCCACCTTTCCCTCCATACCAGGTGGTGGCACTTTATAGATAACTGTAACCTCACCATCATGCTCCTTGCTCCAAAAGATACGGGGATTAAGGTCCAGATAGCTGCAGAAAATACGGCTTAGAAAATAGGGGTAGAAGACAGCTGTACAATGCCCTGGATCATCTTTGGTGTTAAGATCCCTCTCAGTATGGAGGATATGGTACTGACCCCTCTTCCACCTTCTTACAGATGAGATTTTAGGGTTATTCTAATTCAGACTAGCTGCCTGGCTTAAGGGTGATGATTTAAAATGTAGACCGTTTATCCCGAAGTCCAAATATTAGAAGTACCTAAGCAACAGAATTATTCTGAAAGGATTTTTTAAATGAGATGGTTAGAGAGCCAGGCAGCTCAAGTGCTCTAACGTGGGAGCCCAGCCCGAGATGATGACATCCTTCACTGGCTCCTGCTGACCTGTTAAGTCGTGGAGCCTGTAGTGCCCTACAAATTAGAACTGCCTTAACAGCTAATAAGCATTTATACAATTAGGCAGAGAGATAGTAAACTTCACTTAAACGATGCTAAAACATTTTCCAATGTTTTGGAGTTTGGTCACAGTCATTTTGTATCTACCAGCTTAACCTGTTTGATCTTACTCCACACCCCAAGGTACTAAATCCAAAGGAGATTTAAAAAAAAAAAAATTTCTCAGAAACCAAGAGTAAAAGAAAATGGGCTACAGGGGAGATGGGTCTCAGACTGAATTATGCATCCACTGGAGTGTGTGCAACCAAATATGGAAGGAAACCTTCAGTTAATGACACACAGCTTAGTAAACTGGGAGAGTGTCCCTTTTAGATGTAAATTTGTGACTTAGAATTTCTCTTTCTGTGGCCCATGTATCTCAGTCATATTAAATTTGCCAATTTAATATTGACCAAAGACAACTGGGGGACCAAAGACAACTGTTAGAAGGTGATCACACAGACCCTAACTTGGCTCAAGTATTTTTGTTCCCAGATTTTCTAGAATCACAAGGGCTACCTCCCAACTACTGTTTAAAATCACTAATAGGTACATAGCTCTTCAGTGGAGAAACTGTTATTCTCGTTATGTTGAGTATACGATGTTTTTATTTTAGTTTGCTGAATGAAAAAAACAGAAAAATCCAGTATCTTTTCCAGGTCTGGTCATTCTCCATAGCAATTGTTACAAACAGCCCTGAAGGAGCTGGAATACAGTCAGCAAGGGGCCCAGGTGGAGCAACAGTTCATCTTGGCAAGTATATATTTATTTCCTTTGGTGCCTTGCACAGTAAGGCACTAATAAAGATGTAACAGAAGAAATGGCCCACACCAAATAGTTCTAGTGACAATTTACTAGACAAGTTACAGTTTAAGGATGGTGGTGGTGATTGTTTCATTTTATTAATTTTTACAATAAGGTTGTAGCCTTTATACTCCACACACACACACAAAATAAAACAAGTGCTTATGAAAGAGTCCCTGCCCCCACCCCCCTTTCCAAAACATCCTGAACATAGCAATTCAATAGAACAGAAAAATCAAGACATGTTTGATTTCAAAATTTCAATAAAAAAAGCAAAGTATGTAATGCAACAGCTGTTCAACTTCCAACTCTAAATAGGCACCATAAAACAAAACAAAAACTCTCAGTATTTAATACACTTTCCAGTATAAATGCTCTGTAATCAGCTAGTAATAAATGGGAACAGAACCTTAGAACAGAAGTTATATTGCTTCCCTGCTCCCCCTTTCTCTTATAATTAGAGGGTGGAGGTATTAGGGGATACAAAAGTCAGAGGAAGAAGAATTAAAAAGAAAAATTCTGAAGCTGTTTGTGGACTAGAAAGGAAGACAGCATTTTACAAATGTTCAAAAAATCCCAAGGCAAGCAACACAATTCGTTCACTATCACTCCTACTAGAAAGAATAAAGATATCGGCATCTTATTATATAAAACTGTACTTTCAGAATCGCATTACAGGTTCACCAGAAACTATGGATGTAATTTTAGGCTTCATCAGGGAAACAAGTTCAGTTCAGATCAAGTTAGATACTGTGCATCTAGCCTATCTGGATCGGAGTATGGAACTGCTCACTGTTACCCCCAACAGCTGTAAACTAAACAATAGTATGTAACTCCATAGGAAGCTTAAGGATTGAGGATATGTACACAGCTAATTATATCTCCCCTGCTTCGCGCTCTTCAGAGCTCCTCCTGTCTTCTGATCTGCCATTAGCGCTCTCATAGGACCGCTTCTTATCTTTTCGATCTCTGTCACGAGGTGATCTGTCTCTTGAATTCCTGTCTCTGTCACGTGATGCTAAGTCTTGGTCTCTGAATCTTTCTTTTGAGGATCTGAAAAATATTAATTTGAGGAGCAAAATGTGTTGGGAAACCCAATATCCAAATGAAAGAATCGGATAAATATTAAGGTACTGAAAGCTGAAGTTATACAGAATACATCCAAGAAAGACAGAGGAGCCAGTTTTCTGACCGAAAAGAGCACTACCCAATCTGACAAGGGAGATGAGTGAAAACAAATTAAGGGTCAGAAACCATAAGCTACAATAATGACTTAATGGAGGATGTTATCATCTCAGAGGTAATCATAAAGGTTTTCTAATTCATGGCAAATGTGTTTAATATAAAAATAGTATATAGACAATACCTTAAAAAAGTGGAAGTGTTAACAGTGTAGGTGCCAAACTGGGTGGAAATTAAGGACTTAGAATGGGGGTCAGCAAACCTTTTTTTTCTTTGCTGTCTGGCCAGAGTGTAAATACTTATGGGGGTATTCTTCTTCCTTTTCTTTTTATCAACCCTTTAACAATGTAAAAACCACCCATTGCTCACTAGCTATTCAAAGAACAGGCTATGGGGCCAGATTTGGCCTGCAGGCAACAGTTTGCCAAAACTTGACTTAGATAAGAGAATTAGTCAATGAAATGGCTTTAAATAACCATTTATTATTTTTGAAATCTTCTTTACTCTTCCTGACTGAGCTCATTCAACCAAGAGAAAAAAATAAGAATGGAAGACACAGAAAGATGATCACCCTACCAACTCTCCATTCCCATACCCAATTTCATTAAGAAAGGTAAGTGATAACAAGCTCCTAGCAGAGATTCAATCAGAAGGAAAAATCAAAGGATATTATGGGATCAGAATATAAAATCTATTACTTTCAACATCTAGAATGAATCAGTAATATGTATTACATTTACTTGGTTCTTTACAAGTGACCTGGTACTTTATATATAATCTCACTTAACCAGACCTCAGATCCTAATTCTGAGCATGGGTCAAGTAATACTTTGAACTTCTAAGGCAGGAAAAAAATACTATACTCAGTTTTAGAAATAAGGAGGATTCAACCAAAAAGGTTCAAAAATTAATGTCAATTTTGAGCATGTTCTACCTTAAGGTTTTAATAAGCATGATTTTAAAAAGATGTGAAAAAAAAAATCACAGTGCATGTCTGGTTACACTAATCCTCTCCACAATCTTTTTAAGAATAGAATATGGAGAGAAATGATGCCTAAGAATTAAGGACACAGTTGCAGGTAAGTCTCAGAGGTCAGTACCAACTGGAAAAGAACCATGAGATGAGCATCAACTACGATTCTGTGAGGGATTACAACGTCCCATCCATAAGCAGTTTACTTATACTATGTCATTCAAACTACCACTAATCCTAATAACACAGGTACTTCAAAGATGTGGGGAGGGGAAGACAGGATAATGAGATTACTTGGCCAAGGCCACTGAACCCAAGTAGTCTGACTCTCAAGACTGCACTAGGTGTTTGAACAGACCAGGAAGTAGAAAAGTGCAGGTAAGTCCTCATTTATTAAGATCACTGTTGCCAGGGAAATGTCACCAACAGAATCATATCATACCACTATTTCACAGTTAGGGAAAAAGCAAATCGTAAGACTTGTAAACTTGTAACTAGGACCTTTACCTTGAAATTTAAACTCAAAGATATAGCAATTGGCTGCTTATTTTTGGTAAAAACACAGAAGGCTACTTTGAAAGAGACTAAGTTGTCGAGATTAGAAGTGCTCTTGAGAAAAGCAAAAACTTTTAATAGTTTTACAAAAATAAACCTGTTTATAAACATGCTGAAAATATTAAGGGTGTCATGTAGGATAGAAATACGTCCTATACAACTTCATAAATGCAGGAACCATTGGGGACTATGATAACACAACCCTGGTGAGGGGACATGCCCCTCCCCTCCATCCCGACCACCATTTAATAAAGACAGAGAGTTCACAGATACCAGCAACAATGACCTGGGGCAAGTTCACAAAACAAACTCTCTAGACCTTCCATCAAGCAGTAGGGTGACTCTCAAAACATACAGCGCAGGTAAATCTCGGGGGGAATTTGTTCATTCTCTGCCTTGGTCTGTGATATTTACTCCATCTCGAATATCTCTTTACTACCTGGTTTTACCTACTATCTATCTGAAGCCTTTTTTAATTTCTATGGTATTTCCCTCATCTAAACTCCTATATTACTCTGTACACTTTAGCACTTTAATGGTGTTTATTATCAAAGATGTTAGTCTTGTGTTCTAACTTGAATAAAGTTGCTCAATCACAGTATACTTCCTGGTTATTTTTTACTAGGCCTAGTATAGAAGCAAGTGTACAATTCTTTTTGATTAAAGTTACTTGAACCAGTTTGCTAATAAGAGTAGAACGTGAATGTTCTCAAAAAAAAAAAAAGGATAAACACCTGAGGTGAAGGATATGTTAATTAACCACTGGTGGGAACTCTTTCATAACGTGTGTGTGTATATATATCAAATCACCACAAAGTACACCTCAAATATCTTAATTATACCTCAGTAAAGGTGGGGGAGGGAAAAGGACCTACTTAGAAGAAAATATTCAGTGAAAGCCTATTCACCAACTCTTTGAGTGAATGGTTCCAAGGAAAGGCTTCTGTCCTCTCCCCCACCCCCACCAAAAGGTTTTTATCCGCTTTCTGGGAATTCTATCATGGGCTTTATGGAGAGTCATCGATAGAAAATTTAAGACTAGTAGGTGCTAGGCACTCAAAAAAGGTTTATTACATATATGCTTAAGAAGAGTTGTCATGAAAAAAAGCAACTGTAAGCATGGTTTCTATGTTCCATAGAAATGACCTGGCTTAAAGACCATCTTGTGACCTGAGAAGTTTTGGGAGCTTGGTGATGATGTAGTTTTTGAGTGCTAAGGCTCTATCACATTCTAATCCTTTGTCCTGAACAGATATTCAAGTCCTGCACCACACCCTAGATCTGCCCTCCTTGCACCTTTCAAATGTTCATGCCAAGAAAGTCTAGCCTCAAGATTCTGAATTGGCCCCACCAAGCTAACGGTCTATAGCAATGTATACCTAGAGTGCAGATGAAATAACATACCAGAATGTGTCTGCTCTGAAAAAGTGCACCAGCTCAAAGAAGTTTGGAAAACAGTAAGTCAAACAAAGCTAAACTCTTTAAATGAAAGGGCTTCTCAGAACCCATAATCCACCAGTACATACTGCAAAAACTGAGTATTGGTACCTAAATTGCCCACAAAGTACTTTTTTTCCAAAATACACTAAGAGAAAAAGCAATAACCTCTGTAGCACATATTGGTTCCAATTTCTTACTCTGGCTCCTAAGCGTATTCTGTAACTACCCATATAATCAGGGGAAAAAAAATGTTATACACTCACACACAAATGTGTACATGTGACCAGATGCAAGTTGCAAACCACTAGTATTCCACCTCTAAACCATAAAGGTAGTTCCATTCCTCTCACGGACGCCTCAGTACCTCCTCCGGGATCGCTCTCTGCTCCTGTCTCTCGAGCTGTGCCCGCTGCGCTGATGGCTGCGGCTGCGGCTGCGGCTACTCGAGCGGGATCGGTGGCGATGGCGTTTCTCCCGTGATTTGGATCGAGTTCTCCTCTTCCGTTCCCGTGACATAGAGCGAGAGCGATGTCTGCGATGCTCTCTGGACCTGGACCTACAAAAAACATGGGCTTTAGTTTTTAGCTTTCTCAGCAATGCATTTCTCCTTTGCTAAAGCCTCTTCTTTTAAGACAGAGGCTATCTCAGTAACCTGACTTAATGCCAGTTCTATTTCAAGTCAGCTACATCTACACCAAAAAAAAATGGTGGCATATTAACTACATACCAGAATTTCAAAATACAAATGAAACACTAGTCTCAGAGCTCAACCAATATTGTACAGATTTACATCAAAAAATATAAAAATTAAGACAATCCATAACCCTACTACATGCCAAGGACTGGACTGTATTCTCTAGGTGATTTATGGATTTGTATTTCATTTAAACTTCTAAGATTTCTGGTATACTTTAGAAACAAAGTATGTACCTGATGGATATGGATAAAAGTGAGAAGAGGCAGGAGAAAGACTATCGTTTATGATAAGTCATTAACTGAATTAAAAAGGTGACAGGACCATCAAAATAAGTCTAAATGCCCACAATATACTTAGTCACAGGATAATCAACACAGTTCTCTATTAAAGCAGTACTTAAATTGGTAGAAAAAACTAACATACATAAATCAGTTTAGAGAACTTTATCGGAATTGAAAAAAGTATGAGAACAGTAGAGAAAAGGAAAAATGTTTTGAAGAAGCCAGAAGACAAACACTTGTGTAGCCTCCGCTGTGTCACACAACTAACAACATACGTGTGGGCTGAGGGTTGAAATGGCACATGCAGAGGACATAAAACACTGCAGAGAAAACAAGCAGGAAGAAAGCTATGCAACTTTCTTCTAAAGGTCATTTTAAGAGTAATGGCAACGATCTACACTTGACTTTGACAGTTCCACAACTCTGAATTCACTAAAAAATGATTGACCTGTACAGTTTAAATGGGTGAACTTATGGTATGTAAATTATACCCCAATAAAGCTGTTAAAAATTGAGTCACTTTAAGAATGTGATATTTTCTCATAATTTGATAAATTCAAAAGCATATTCAGGTGATACAATTTACAAACAGCTCACTTTCAAGTGAAGATTTTGTTAAATGAAGTTTAAAAGCATTCAGCTTATGTCAACATTATATTCAAAGAACGACATATATAGTGGACCCAGCATCAACCACAGTTGAGTACTTCAACAATAAAGTATCTCTGAAAAGGAGCATAGGGAAAAGAAAATTCATTCAATCCAAGTTTTATTAAGTGGTATTTTGTTTAATCACTCATTCTGAGCTATTACAATGAATCTATGTCTTTCAATGTATAATTTCATTCATCTTTTAAAAAATTCTAGACAATTATTCATTTAAAAAGTATTTAGGGGCACCTAGATGGCTCAGTCGTTGGGCATCTGCCTTCGGCTCAGGTCATGATCCCAGGGTCCTGGCATCCAGCCCCACATTGGGCTCCCTGCTCCGCGGGGAATCTGCTTCTCCCTCTCCCTCCCTCTGCCCCTCTTCCCACTCGTGTTCTCCCGCTCGCTCTCCTCTCAAATAAAATCCAAAAAAAAATTTTTTTAAGTATTTACTGGATGTACACTGCACTGTTCTAGGTACTAGAAAAAGACTGAGCAGCAAATAAAGCAAAGTCCTTAACCTCATGGAGGTTATGCTCCAGAAAGAAGTCCACACAGGTATGTTAGCAGTCAACAAAGATACGTCAGCTAGTAAAGAAATGATATATTAAGGAGGTAAAGATGGACAGAAATGAGGTGGTAATCTTTTATAAAGGATAGATAGAAAAGGCTTTTCTGGTAAAACGGCATCTAAGCAAAGATAAAATAAGGTAATCAGCTAATCAGCCATTTCAAAATAGGGTGCTTCAGGTAGGGGGAACACAGGTGTAAAGGCCTTGTGGTAGAAGAAAGTTCAGAATGTTGAAGTACTAAAAGATACCTGTTTGGCTGGAATGAAGTGAGCAAGGGGAGTAATTCAGGGGTCTTACCTACAGGCAGGATGACCCAGTACCTCATAATTCAAACCAGGATGCTCTCAATGATAAATTATATAAGGAGCAAGGGGAAGTTATTAATAAATATGCTGAAAAAAGACATAAACTAGTTCCTACCCCACTCTCAGATCGATCACTCCACTTAAAAGCTATGGCGAAGATTTTCACTTCTCCTAAGTGAAATGGAACACCTTTGGAGAGTTTGAAAAGAGGGCTGATGTAATTTGTTTCACTTTTTAAAGGGCTCATTCTGGCTGATGTGTGAAAAACAGACAGGTGGAGAAGAGAACTGGGCAAGTACAGAAATTAAGAGACCAGTCAAGAGGCTATTGTAATCACGAGGCAAGTAGCTGGGAGTAGAACAGTAGAAATTAAATATCTGGCCTCAATATCTGAAGATGTTCTATGTACACAGTTTAAGTAAGTATCTATTCAACAAAGGGACTAATTTGCATTAATCAACCGGTAAGTAAGAATAGTATCACCAACTAATGTTTCTTTTTTTTTTTTTTTTTAAAGATTTCATTTATGTATTTGACAGAGAGAGAGACAGCAAGAGAGGGAACACAAGCAAGGGGAGTGGGAGAGGGAGAAACAGGCTCCCCGCTGAGCAGGGAGCCTGATGCGGGGCTCGATTCCAGGACCCTGGGATCATGACCTGAGCTGAAGGCAGACACTTAAGGACTGAGCCACCCAGGTGCCCCAATGTTTTTATTTCTCATCCTAGATTTCAGAAACAACAATATAAATTGGCTGACACAAATGGGCAGGTTTTTCTTTTATAACAACAAATGCTCTAGTTTATAGGGAAAAGTTCTCGAGAAATAATTACTCTTTAGAGATAAGAGTACCTGGAAGGTTTCAAAAAGATGTGATCTGAACAAGAAAAATGGTAGGACTTGACAATAAGAAAGGGCATTCGAGGTGGGAATGGACTCATGGAAACTGCACATGAAGTATTAAAAATGATGACACACGTTTCCCCACCTTTCTCAGTTAGAAAAAAATTACCAGCAACTAGTAAAAACTATAAAGTCTTCAAAATGCCCTCAAATTTTAATGCCAAAAGTCAAAATTTTAAAGTTTTTTTTTGTCATCAATGTACAAAGGGATAATAAACTCATATAAAGTGAAGATCAAAATGTAAACTAATAGGCATTTTAGTTTCTCTTCAATAAGCCACTATGGATCCTTCTTTCAAAAATGTATTCAGGTAGGGCTGCCTGGGTGGCTCAGTTGGTTAAGTGTCTTCCTTCAGCTCAGATCGTGATCCCAGGGTCCTGGGATCAAGCCCCTCATCGGGCTCCCTGCACAGTGGCAAGTCTGCTTCTCCCTCTCCCTCTGCCCTGCACCCCACGACCCAATGCCCGCTATCTCTCTCAAATAAATAAAATCTTTTAAAAAATGTATTCAACTACTTAACCTACTTATATTTTCAACAGGTATAACCTCTTAGACCTGCGTTTCTGACATGTACCACCCAAAATGATTTTAAAATAAATTCTGTCGTGCATTTAACCTGCGCTTCTAAAGATTTTAATGAAATATTCTAAAATATTCTTAAGCTTTCCTTATTTTTTTTTAGTAGGCTCTATTCCCAACATGGGGCTTGAACTCACAACCCCAAGATCAAGACGTCACATGCTCCACAAACTGAGCCAACCAGGCACCCCAGTATTTTTAGCTTTACTTTTAACACCATGACACTATATATAACTTTACTCCGATAAAGTTATAGTTCACGAGTACCTTCTAACCAGTTTCATCTTAAAACACAATGCCCAAACTTGAACTACAAAAGAATTAAGAGTACTAACCTAGTAATTCTCATTCATTTTTATTTTTTATTTATTTTATTTTTTTTAATTTATTTAGTTGACAGAGAGAGACACATTTATTTGACAGAGAGAGAGGGAACACAAGCAGGGAGAGCGGGAGAGGGAGAAGCAGGCTTCCCGCCGAGCAGGGAGCCCGATGTGGGGCTCGATCCCAGGACCCTGGGATCATGACCTGAGCTGAAGGCAGACGCTTAACGACTGAGCCACCCAGGCACTCCCTCTCATTCATTTTTAAAAGATATTTAATCTATAAAAACTACCTCTGAAAAAAAAACTTCATTAGTTATATATATTTTGTGTATGCTTACCTTTTGGGATTCTTGCTATGTGATCGAGACCTAAAAAAAGAATATCTATTTTTAGAAAAAAAGAACTGAGACAAAGTACAATGTACTGTTAAAATTACACTCTTCCTGATTCCTAATCTTTTTATTAATTCTATAAATATAAGGCACGTATGAATGCACACAAATTTTTCCAAAATACACCATAACTACACAGACTTTCCCACCTTGGCATATGAAATCCCCTAACTAGGATACCTGGCTTTTAAAAAGAATATGCTCCTAGGAGACTATAACATGGTACATCACCACTCACTAATTCTCCAGAAATCAATTCCCAACCTGGGGAAAAGTCTTTGTTATTTCTTTCTTTTTTTTTTTTTTTTTTTTAAAGTCTTTGTTTTATCTATCTCGGTTATTTCTTCTTTCCCTCTGGGAACAGAGAAAATTTTCTATAATCTGAGATGTATTCACTTTTTCTTTTTTTTTTGAGATGTATTCACTTTCAAACTGCAACCTCACACTATAATCCCTAGAACACCCAATTCAATCTTACAACATCTGTTTCTTAAAAAAAGACACATGATTCCCTAGCACACAATTAACACTCAATAGTAATGGCTAATATTATGGGTACTAGAAAACCACAGGTGTCTTTTGTGGGGAATACATAGCACAACTGAAGGATGGCTTTTGACTCAGCCTGATTCAGGTTTTAAAACTCTGGCTGCACCATTATCTGTGACCTGGACAGATTATAAACCTTCTCTAAGCTTTGCCTGTCATTTGCAAAACAAGGACAGTAATAGAAATTTCACAGGAGGATTATAAGGATTAGATGAACTACTGTAGGTAAATTCTTAGCACCGTGCCTGACAGATAATAGGAACTTAGTAAGTGGCAGTGATTTTTATCATTATCCTTTTCAATACCATAGCTGGAATCCCACCTTGCTTAACTCTGTACTTCCTTATGATTTCTTCATCTTTCTTTCTTGGTTATAGTATTTCCTCAAGTTCACAGACAGATTTAAAAAAAATTTAAACACATTTCTGAAATAGCATTACATTTTATAATCAATGTTAAAAGAAATCGGTCAGCTGGCAACAAAGGAGTAAGATGTGATATACTTTGTCATCTATAGACGTGAAAATGTAGTCATGGCAAAGAATTTTTCTTTCTCATTCAACTATCATTTCAGTTGAATCATATGTATCAGTGGCACTACATACAGAATTTTAACAAACTGAGATTTCTAATGCCCCTTATATGGTCTTGTATCAAAATGCTGAGCACGATTCCCATAGAAACTCAGTGTACACAAAAGAGAATAGTGATAAAGCTATGAGATAAAAAATTATGGTAAATGAAGAACATATTTATCAATGGATGATGACAGCATTTCCCCTAAAAAGGTAAAATATCCACATGTACTTATGTTTCATTTTTTCATTACAGTGCAAAAACATTACCTGCTACAAGCCATGTAACACAAAGTTAAACATCTTGAAATAAATATAACATGCTCAAAGCTTGGGGAAAGCTGGCGTGATCAAGTCATATATTATAAAGGGTTTTAATTAGGCACAAAATCTGCTGGAGATAGAATATTTAAATTTCAGAGATATGCAATACAATTAAGGGAACACCATAAATTAGAACTGCAGGTAATTCTTTTGTGGCATACTGTCCATTGTAACGTTCTTAAAAAAGTTATTTACATGAATTCAAATATTGCCACCATGATGCGACACAATTTGTTGCAAATGGGTAAAAGTCACTCAGTACATTTAAGCATTCTAAATATGAAGAATATGGTTTTATGAACGAATTAATACCAATATAAAAAGAACTGCATACATTTGGCTATTATTTATACAATTTTAATAGTTTATACCTCCTAGAATTGAGGAATTACAGAATCAATGTATGATGTAAAATAATTTTTTTTAAGATTTTATTTTTTTAAATCATCTTTACACCCAATGTGGGGATCCAACTCACAGCCTTGAGATTAAGAGCCATATTTCTACCAACTAAAACAGCCAGGTACCGCAAAACTCAAACCTTTGTCAAGAATAAAGTATATCACAAAAGTGAAAATAGTTTGATACCAATCTGGTACAAATCTAGCCATTATGAAAATCAGAGGGCTAGAAAAGCTTTGTAGTCAATCTTACAAAAAATAAGGATGTGACTATTTACCCTTCCACACATTTTGAAGGAAATCACCTTGACTTAAATGGCCGTAACTTAACATATTTGTATAAACACTTTCACATGGTAATATTTTCAAAAGTAAACAGAAATCTCCCATGTCTAGATTAACACCTAAAATCCTGTATCAATCACATCTCTTTTTAGAGCCAGGGACCTTCAACTTCACATACTTGGACTATTCAATTAATCACTCCATACCTCCTCAGCTTCTCTCTTTCTTCTCTCTCCCTTTCTTCTCTTCGTTTCAGGCGTTCCTGATTTCTTTTCTCCTGTTTCTCAGCTACAACTCTCTTAAAAGACAATGACAAGTCAAACAATAAAAAATGAGGAGCATTATTTATTGGGTTCATTCTTAACAAGAATTACCCTAAACTCTATTGTATCTGGTTCCCAATACAGTATAAGTAACATCAAAATCTGTTTAATAACAATTAAAAGTTTTGCTGGGTAAAATCATTAAGCTTACAAGTCTAGTCTCCAAAAATCTTTCCTCCTTCTGGGGAACATTTGTAGCATTTTGTATTTCTTCATGACTTAATACTTCAAAATCATTTCTACAAGATTTTTCTCCTATGAATGTTTTCTAACATTATTTTGTATTTTTTCAAGTTTTTTTTTTTAGTAATCTAATCTCTACACCCAACATGGGGCTCCAACTCACGACCCTGAGATCAAGAGGCACACGCTCTACCAACTGAGCCAAGAAGGTGCACATATTTTGTATTTTTTTAAATGACATTAAGCATTATAAATCGCTACAAGTTCCTATTCCCTAACTTCCAAAATAAAAATGTCTTCTGTCATTTCCAATTCCCATCCCAATTCTGTTGCTTCAAAAAATACCAGTAAGACACTAAACAGTCCTGTTGCTAGGTCTATTAACTGCGAAGATTCCCAAATAGGTACTATTTTTGAGTTTTAATTCAGAGCCTAGTAACCATTTGATAAGGTGAAACTTACTTTTGTCATTTTAAATAAAAACTTACCAAAAATCATGCCAGCTACTCAGAATGCTTAGAAGAGCTCACTGTTAATTACAAATATGGGTATGTCCCTAAGTGTATCTGACTCATTATTTTAAAGGTCAAACTACAAAACCTGGGTTAATTTCACTATCCAGTGTTTGCCATCTTTGAGCCATTCTTCCATTCATGACAAAATGCTACAGTGCCACAATTTTTAAAAAAACTAGCCACATCAGATTGTTGGAAAGTAAACTGATTATATCCATTTACTCTGATTTTGCTTACATCTTTAGAAATACCCTATGTTGTTTCCGTATCTTCTCAAAAAGAATTCTGCACGAGTAAGAACTGTATTGCCTTTCTCACAATAGCCATATACGTCACAGTAACTGTCCTTTTTTTAAAGATAGGTTTCATTCTAATTCCTTGCTGAAATGGGAGCAGGAACATAAAGTAAAACTAGAGGTCCTACAAGCTTGCTATTTAGTGAAGAATTGCAAAATATTTCAAATAAATACTAGTCTCATTTTCTCAATCTTCCTTTAAAGTAAATATTATAGGGGCGCCTGGGTGGCTCAGTCGTTAAGCGTCTGCCTTCAGCTCAGGTCATGATCCCAGGGTCCTGGGATTGAGCCCCGCATCAGGCTCCCTCCTCCGTGGAAAGCCTGCTTCTCCTTCTCCCACTCCCCCTGCTTGTGTTCCTGCTTTCGCTCTCTCTCTCTCTGTCAAATAAATAAATAAAATCTTTAAAAAATAAAATAAATATTAAATATTATATTGTTAATTTTATTTCAAAGAAAATAAAAATATGGGGGGAATTTATATGAAAGAATTAGTTTAGAACCCAGTTTGCCAGACTCCTAATTCAATGTCATTATTTAACACAAAATATTACCTCCCAGAATAAGAGGACATTATTTAAAAGTCTGTTTCTCAGACATCATCCATTAAACCAGTTGTTATATCCATTTATAATCTTACACTTTTCGGTATGAGTTCTTAGCAGACTCATAGTCAAGAACCTTATATAAAAAGATAACTAATACACATCAAAACAATGGATGGCTAAATTAGATAAAGCATATGACATTAATTTACCAATGTACCTTTAATTCTTCAAGCTTCTCTCTTATTTCAATAAATCCCAGGTGCAGTTTACCCCCAAAATGATCAGCCAGTCGTCTATCATTATCATGAAGACCTAAATAGGCAGAGCAGACTTCACAGACTCGAAGTTTCTGTTGTTGGAAACTGGAAGCTGGCATAGAATTCCGATAAACTTCCTGAACAAAAGTGAGAAAAACAATGTTCATATAAACCTGAGTCCATACCATTACACAAAATACATTATGTTTACACAAAAAAATCTTTTTTAATGAATAACAAAAGTATGGCTATTTTTGTCACAAAAACGATGGGTTCTCCTCATATTCCCATCCTCTCTGTCCTTGGGATCTCTTCCACTGGAGGTAAAAGATCAGAGACTCAACTGCACTTTGCCAAGAACTATTATAAGAATTCTACCATGATAGGGGCACCTGAGTGGCTCAGTCGTTAAGCGTCTGCCTTCGACTCAGGTCATGATCCCAGCGTCCTGGGATTGAGCCCCGCATCGGGCTCCCTGCTCAGCAGGAAGCCTGCTTCTCCCTCTACCAGTCCCCCTGCTTGTGTTCCCTCTCTCGTTATGTCTCTGTCAAATAAATAAATAAAATCTTTAAAAAAAAAAAAGAATTCTACCATAATAGAGAATATGACTTTTGGAAAAAGTTTTCTCAGTATTCTACAATGCTTTGTTTTCTACAATTTTTGTTAAAAATGAGATGTAGCAACCCAAAACTATGTATCAGTGAAGGACCAAGGAAGAAGTCATCCACCCTAGCAGAGAAAGAATACATGTCTTCAACACTGTTAGTTTCCTTCCAGTGCCTTCTTTCCCACAGATCATTTTCTCCCCCTTTGGAAAAATGTGGACAGGGCATATAAATGATAAGACTTTCCACTAAGAGGGGGGCACCTGGGTGGCTCAGTTGTTAAGTATCTGCCTTCAGCTCAAGTCATGATCCCAGCCCCCACATCGGGCTCCCTGCTCAGCTGGAAGCCTTCTTCTCCCTCTCCCACTCTCCCTGCTTGTGTTCCCTCTCTTGCTATCTCTCTCTCTCTCTGTCAAAAAAAAAAAAAAAAAAAAAAAACTTTATATAGAAGTGGAATAGTTCTATAACACAAGCAATGAAAGGTGCCTTAATGAGATAAAGAAATCTTACATGCAAACATTTTAAGTTCATTAATGAAATAATAAGTATTAGTGGATTTGTGTATCCACTGTACCCTTTTTTTTTTCCTCTCAAGGCCAGCAGCATGCCCAGCTAGAAGACATTACATTCCCAAGCCTCCACAGAGCTTTGGCTAAGGAGATACTCAAGTGGATATTGTTGGATGGAATCCATAGAAAAGTCCTTTCAAAGGGAGTCAATAGACTGAGACCCAAAAAAAAAAAAAAAAAAAAGGCTGCCATCACCTGTGGACTAGAAAGTGATGGGAAACAATATTTACAGTTTCAAAAATGTCAATACCAAGATACTTATTACAAAAAGAAAGTACTGTAACTTCACAGTGGAAAAAGAGGCCAATCACCAGAAATGGGACAAATCACTAACATGTGACTTCGGAGGAAATATAACATTACTTCAATGGTACTGTCAAAAATCTAACCAGGAAGAAAAACCAGACAAACCCAAACTGAAGGACATTTTACAAAATAACTAGCCTATACTTTTCAAAACTGTCAAGATCATGTCAGACAAAGACTGAAGTTCCAGATTAAAGGAGCCTAGAGGGACATTAACAGCTAAATGCAGCACATGATCCTGAACTGGGTCTTTAAACAAAAAATTTTCTAGTAAAAATAAACATTATTGTGACAACTGGAAAAATCTGCATAAAGTCTTCAGATTCATTAATAGTACTGTATCAGTGTTAATTTCTGATTCAGATCACTCTACTACAGTTATGTAATAGAATATCCTTGTCTTTAGAAAATACACACTGTAGTATTGGGGGATAAAGAGACATCATATCTATAACTTAATGCCAAACAGTTCAAATACACACACACACACACACACACACACGAGGAGAAAGACAAAGCAAATATGATAAAATGTTAACATCTGGGTGAAGGATATAGGGGAATTCCTTATACTATTTCTTAAACTTTTCTGAAGATATCTCAAAATAAAAGTTTTTAAAAAAGAGAAACAGGGGTGTCTGGGTGGTTCAGTAGGTTAAGCACCTGCCTTTGGCTTAGGTCATGAACACGGTGTCGTGGGATCAGCCTCACTGGCTCCCTACTCAACGAGGAATCTGCTTCTGCTTCTCCCACTCCCTCTGCCCACCCCCGACCCCAGCTCATGCTCTCTCGTGAGCTCTCTCTCAAATAAATAAAATCTTAAGAAAAAAGAAAAATATATGACACTAGGAGGCAAGTCAACTCAATTTTTGTGCCTTGTTACTCTTCTTCCTCTTTCTAGTTATGTAGAGAGAAAAGGCTTCAGGCATGGTAGCTGTACTGCCAACATAAACTGATAAGCATAAAGATGAATCCATGTAGTAAGGATGGCTGAACATAAAGCCAGAAATAGCCTCTGTGCTTGATGGAATCAAGGAGGCTGCTGTACCAGCCCCAGACTCCCTAATCACAATTATTTAATAAATGAGAAAAACAAAACCCTTTCTTGGTTAAGCCATTATAAGTTTTCTACTATGTGCAGCTGAACACAATCTATAATGAGCAAGTAAATTTTTTTTTTTAAAGATTTTATTTATTTGAAAGAGAGTGAGAGAGAGAGCACAAGAGGGGTGAGCAGGAGAGGGAGAAGCAGACTCCCTGCTGAGCAGGGAGCCCGATGCGGGACTCGATCCCGGGACTCCAGGATCATGACCTGAGCTGAAGGCAGTTGCTTAACCAACTGAGCCACCTAGGCGCCCGAGCAAGTAAATTTTTTAATGCACTGTTCCTAGTAAAAATCAACTGATAATAAAACATAACATGCTAAAGATGTTAAGCCACTGTGTGCTAGGAGAAAATCTTCAAATACATATATATAAAATGTCATGAAAACTTCAAAATATGCAAGTAATAATGCTTACTAAGGTTCATTACTTGAGTCTTTTGGGGAAATGAGCTATAAAATATTCTGCATTTTAAAATTCATAGTGTTTAGGGGCACCTGGATGGCTTAGTTGGTTAAGTATCTGCCTCCGGCTCAGGTCATGATCCCAGGATCGAGCCCACATTGGGCTCCCTACTCGGCAAGGAGCCTGCTTCTCTCTCTCCCTTTGCTCCCTACTCATGCTCTCTCTCTCCAGTGTTTTCTCTAAGTAAAATCTTAAAAAAAATTTTTTTAAAATTCATAGTGTTTTATTTTCTGGAATGATTTTAATGACATTTAAAGAAATCCTAAGTATATTAAGACTTTAAAATTAACAAGAATGGCTACATGGTTTATCTTTTCCCATCCTATTACTTTTTATCTCTCTTTATATTTAAAGTAGATTTCTTGTAGCTAGCATATAGTTAAGTCTTGCTTTTATTTTATTTTATTATTATTTTTTTTTTAAGATTTTATTTATTTATTTGAGAGAGAGAGAATGAGAGACAGAGAGCACGAGAGGGAAGAGGGTCAGAGTGAGAAGCAGACCCCCTGCCGAGCAGGGAGCCTGATGCGGGACTCGATCCCGGGACTCCAGGATCATGACCCGAGCCGAAGGCAGTCACTTAACCGACTGAGCCACCCAGGCGCCCCTTATTTTATTTTTTTAAGACCTGAGCAGAAAGCGCTTAACAGACTGAGTCACCCAGGTGCAACTAAGTCTTGCTTAAAAAAAAAACAACAAAAAAAAAAAACTAGTCTCACAACCTCTGCCTTTTAATTGGAATGTTTAGACCATTTACATTTAATGTAATTACTAGTACACTGGGTTTAAGTCTACCACAATTAGAGATGGAGACTTTAATACTCCTCTCAGTAAATAGAACAGAAAATCAATAGGCTATGGAAAACTTTAATAATCAACTATCTTGACTCAATTAACATGTACGAACACTCCATTTAATAAGGCAGAGTATCATTCTTTTCAAATATACATGGAACATTCACCAAGACCACATTCAGGGTACAAAATAAGTACTGATATATCTAAGAGACCTGAAATCACACAAATGTTCTCTCACTACAACAGAACTAAAAAACAAAAATATTTAGAAAAACAACACATATACAAAAACATATTCCTAAATAACCCATAGATCAAAGAAGAAAGCACAAGCAATATTGGCAAATATTTGAAATGAATGAAAATAAAAACAATATATGAAATTCTGGGGGATGCAGCTACAGTTGTGCCTAGAAGAAAATCTGTAGCATCAAATGGGCTAAAATCAATTATCTAGGCTTCTATTTTAAGACGGCAGAATAAGAACAAATTAAACTGAGGTGTGTTAGAGTTAAGAGCAATGGAGACTATGGCAAAATGAAAGAATTCAACCCCCTGTGGATAAACCCCAATTTTCTAAAAAAACATGAAGTGGCAAACAAAATAGAACTTTGCAGGATATGAGATTTTGACCTGTGCTATGGAGAAAGAATGAGAGGAGGAGGCTCCCAAAGTACTAGCAGACTGTACTGAGATGAGAAGAGAAGGGAGAATGCTATGGTCACAGGGTGGTAAAGTCAAGGGAGGGAGGGTATCATAGGAACTGCATTTATGCATTCTGTATGTGACTGCTGTGTATGACTAGCTAGTTTAATTTCATTTTCTAGTTATAAACTTCAACAGATCATAGCCTCTAAAGTAATAACAAAAAACCCCACAACTTTGATACATAATCCATTACTATGATATGGACTAACTAAATTTTTTAAATGGTTTAAATTGCCTGTACTAGCAATAACTTTCAATAATTTCCAATCAAATAGGTTTTGACAGTAAGGCTGTACATATTACCATTAAAAATTGTATTACCTCTGCTTCTCTTTTCTTTGCCCGTGCTTTCTCTACTTCATCCATTACTTTCTGGGATTCTTCCACATTTCCTTCAGCTCCTAGTTGTTCCACCTTGGCCAACAACTTACCAATTTCTTCATTTAACTCGTGAACACGTTCTGCCTAGAAATAAACAGAAAAGAAGATCATGAATAAAAAGCAGAATAAATTATCAGAGTTCAAAATATTTCATAAATGCTCAGGGAAGACTTATCTAAGGCAATATGAGTATAAATAATGCTTTCTGAGCATATCATAAATGAACTGGTGGGATATGAGGATGTTTTAAGCCTATCTGCCCTCACTGCAGTGAGGTCAGGAATACAACTGATCTCAATTTAACTATTACTTTACAACCTCTGCTTTGGCAGTGTATTCCAAGTATAAAATACCGTTTACCACGATCTGCCCCTACGTACCTTTCCAAACCATCTCTTGCTGTTCCCCCACGTCACAACACAATCTATAGTTATATCTAGTTTCCCAAATTTACTCTTGTTTTCTGCCTCTGTGACTTTGCAGAAGGATGTCATCCCTCTTTCTCAGACACCATCCCTTACCTCCCCTTGTCTGAACTCATATATGTTGATTCATTCAACAAGATTCAACTATCCTGTGAAATATTCTTGATCAATCACATCTCACCCCCACTCAAACATAAGCAGAGAGCCAAACCTTCCTTTATGCCATCTTTTTATGTTTCATGACGCTCTTAAGTACATATCATACTTTTACACATATACTTTTGTACATATATATACTTATGTATATACTTTTAGATACATATCACACCACCTTAAAGAAAGCTATTTATATTTCCCATCTATGTATTTCCAATGCCCAACAAATAGCATAGGCTCAAACAGGAGTTAAAGAAATGAACTGGTATGGTGCCTGGGTGGCTCGGTTGGTTAAGCGACTGCCTTCAGCCCAGGTCATGATCCCAGAGTCCTGGGATCAAGTCCTGCATTGGGCTCCCTGCTGGGCAGGGAGTCTGCTTTTCCCTATGAACCCTATCCCCTCTGTGTGCTCTCTCTCAAATAAATAAAATAAATCTAAAAAAAAAAAAAAAGAAATGAACTGGCAGATACTCTTTAAGATAAATATATGACTTTAGAGTCCAAAAGGTCTGGCTTATTGCCAAACCAATTACCAGTTATGTAATTTTGACCACATTACTTAACCTGAATCCATTACCTCACCAAAGAAGTGGGAATAATACCTATCTCATAAAGTGAGAAATGAGAAACTGTGCCTTGCACATACACTGCACAGCACATTACTGATTTTCAGTATACAACCATAACACTCTGTGTCCCTTAGCCTTAGTTCATGTCTTTCCCCTGGGATAAATTCTTGCCTTGGGAATCTGTGTTGTCCTCCTCTTCATCAGTCATCCTGAGAATATAGCTCATGCCTATTGTTTTAATGGCATATGATACCTATACAGTCTTTATATTGGCCACAAAGTAAGTATTCAGGCTGTGTGGCCAATTATATTAGCAAAGAAGATTTTAATTTGTTATGGACATCCAGTCCCAACAAACTGGTGTGCCAATAACTTTTACTTCTCAAATGTCCTTCAATCCAAAATATTTATCCCTCAAAGAAATTTTCAATTCTATTATCATTTTCTTACCTCTTAAACAAAGTGGTATTTTTTTTTTCAATATCTGTCACAGAATGATTGGATTATGCTTTAAACTCTTCACCTTTCACTGTATCCATCTCTTTGCTATATAATTAGTAACATCATATTTTGATTCTGAATTTGGCCACGTAACTGGCTTTAATTAATAGGACAGTAGCAAACATGACAGAAAGGAAGGCTTAAAAAGCACTTGTATGACATTTTTTGTACCTCTTCCACTACCCTAAGAACACAGCCAGACTAGCATTCTGCGTTCAACAGCCTCTGACTGACCAGAAGACATGTGAGCGAGCCCAGCTGAGACAGGAATAACTTCCCAGTCAAGTTCAGCCTTATCATTACCTGAAGACTCATGGGCTAAAATACTGTTTTAAGTCACTGAGTTTTGAGGTAATTTGTTAAACAGCATTTTTACAGTGATAGATAACCAATAAAATGCCATATAAACCAAGATAGCACTTGTGGATCTTTTTCAACCATAACATTAGGTCCCTGCACTTTAGGATCCCATCTTTAGAGAACATTTCAGAAAAAGTTAATTAAAAATAACCTTTTCTGTGCTCGCTTCAGCAGCACATATACTAAAAATAACCGTTTTCTCAGGGCACCTGGCTGGCTAAGTCAGTAGAGCATGCAACTCTTGATCTCCGGGTTGTGAGTTCGAGCCCCACATTGCGTGTAGAGATTACTTAAAACAAACAAAAAAACAAAAAAACCTTTCCTCAAACAAAGGAATCCATTTCCCTCTGTACATCCATCTCTGAGAACTGTATTTAATGCTGTCATCCAAACTCTATCTGGGTAAACTCTGTCTCCATTGTGCATTTTCATAAAATGTACAAACTATACTGAACGGCACAAATGTTTCAAAGTATTAAGTCATCAAATCAACAAAATGCACTATATGGACTTTAATTTTAAGATTCTGATTAGAGGGCGCCTGGGTGGCTCAGTTGGTTAAGCGACTGCCTTCAGCTCAGGTCATGATCCCAGGGTCCTGGGATTGAGTCCCGCATCGGGCTCCCTGCTCTGCGGGGAGCCTGCTTCTCCCTCTCCCACTCCCCCTGCTTGTGTTCCCTCTCTCGCTGTGTCTCTCTCTGTCAAATAAATAAATAAAATCTTTAAAAAAAAAAAAAAAAAAGATTCTGATTAGAACAAACCAACTCTATATAGGAAAAATGAACACATTCAGGATATTAGATAATATTAAAAAATTGTTAACTTTATGGATGTGGATTTTTATGGTTATATTTTAGAGATGAAATGATGTGACATCTGGAATTTGCTTTTAAAATAATAAAACAGGGGTGCCTGGGTGGCTCAGCTGGTTAAGCGTCTGCCTTCAGCTCAGGTCATGATCTCAGGGTCCTGGGATCCAGCCCCATATTGGGCTCCTTGCTCAGTGGGGAGTCTGCTTCTCCCTCTCCCTCTGCCCCATCCCCTGCTCCATTTCTCTCTCTCTAATAAATGAAATCTTTAAATAAATAAAACAATGAAACAAGAGCAAAAAACTGACTATGAATCCATTGGGATTTATTGTACTTTTCGTTCTAGTTTTTATTTGTATTTTTAAAGTTTATTTATTTATTTAATAAGTAATCTCTATACCCAATGTGGGGCTCGAACTCACAACCCAGAGATCAAGAGTTGCATGCTCTACTGACTTTGCCAGCCAGGCACCCCTTTTTCCATCCTTTGCATGTAAATTCACATAAAAAAAAAATTTTTTTTTTATTTTTTTTATGTAGGCTCCACACCCAGCATGGAGCCCAACGTGGGGCTTGAACTCAGGACCCTGAGAGATCAAGAGTTGGATGCTTAACTAACCTGGGCCACCCAGGTGCTCCTACAACAAAGTATTTTTTAAAAGTGGGGGGTAAAACAGAATATCTAAAGAACACTCAAAACTCAACATTAAAAAAAATGAGCAGTCCATTTGGAAAATGGGTTTACAGACAATTCACTAAAGAGGTACATAAATGGCAAACACATGAAAAAAATGTTCAGCATCATTAGGCATTAGGGAAATGCAAACTGAAACCAAGAAATATCACTACGCACGTCTAAGAATGGCTAAAATGAAAATTAGTGACACCACCAAATGTTGGCACAGATGTGAAGAAACCAAATCACTAACACATTGCTGGTAGAGTGCAAACTGGTACAGCTGCTGTAGAAAAAAGTTTTGACACCTGCTTTCAAAACTAAAAATGGACTTACCATATGACCACATGACCCAGAAATTGCATTCTTGGGCATTTATCCCAGAGAAATGAAATGTTTATTGCAGTTTTACTGGTGTTAACCAGTAACTGCAAACAATCCAAACATCTTTCAATGTGTGGCTAAATTGTGGTATATCCGTACCATGGAATACTGCTCAAAAAGAAATGAACTACTGATATACGCAGCAACTTGTATGAATCAAGGAACCTGTGCTGAGTGAAAAGAACCAGTCTCAAAAGGTTACATGATTCCGTTTATGTCATATTCAGTAAAGTAACATAATTATCGAGCTGGAAAATACAGTAGTTGCCAGAAGATAGCGGAAAGGGGGAATAGATGTGGCTATAGAGAGGTAAGATGAGGGAGTCTCATGGTGATGCTACAGTGAACTAATTTAATTATGGTGGTAGTTACCCAAGTTCCTTACACATGTGATAAAACTGCACAAAACTACATACATATACACACACACACACACACAAAGTGCACACATAACTGGTAAAATCTGAGTAAAATTTCAAGATTGGACCAGTATCAATTTCTTGGCTTTGACAGTGTACTACAGTTGTATAAAATTTGAACAATAGGGGAGGCTAAAGGGAGTTCAGAGAATTCCCTATTTATGTCTTTGCAATCTGTGGATGTAATTTTTTTTTTTTTTAAAGATTTTATTTATTTGACAGAGAGAGACACAGCAAGAGAGGGAACACAAGCAGGGAGAGTGGGAGAGGGAGAAGCAGGCTTCCTGCTGAGCAGGGAGCCCAATGCGGGGCTCGATCCCAGGACCCTGGGATCACGACCTGAGCTGAAGGCAGACGCTTAACCATCTGAGCCACCCAGGCGCCCCTGTGGATGATATTATTTCAAAATAAAAAGTTAAAATTAGTGAACTGAAATGGTATTTTGTAGTACTAATGAAATAACTGAAATTCTTACCTTTGCTGCCACTTCAGCACTAATCTCTTCTTGAGTTTCTGCTAATCTTTTCTTAGCCACTTCTGTTCTTCGATCACAATCTGCAATGAATGACTGAAGATGATCCATAGCCTGCAAAGTTTAATTGAAAGACAATTACACCAGAAAAATCAACTATATTCAGGAATATCTTAACTCAAAATATACATAATTTTCTTATTTTTTAAAGTAGGCTCCACACCCAGTGTGGAGCCCAATGCAAGGCCTGAACTCACAACCCTCAGATCAAGACCTGAGCTGAGATCAAGGGCCAGACACTTAACCAACAGAGCCACCCAGGTGCCCCTATACCTTATTTTTAAAAATGCTAATAGGGGGGCACCTGGGTGGCTCAGTTGTTAAGCATCTGCCTTCGGCTCAGGTCATGATCCCAGGGTCCTGGGATCGAGCCCTGCATCAGGTTCCCTGCTCAGCAGGAAGCCTGCTTCTCCCTCTCCCACTCCTACTGTTTGTGTTCCCTCTCGCACTGTTTCTCTCTGTGTTAATTAAATAAATAAAATCTTTAAAAAATAAATAAAAATGCTAATAGGGTAGTAAAAAAAGTAACAAAAGCAGGTTCAATTATGAATCAAAAATTCTACTCATCAAATTGGTAAAGAGTAAACATAAATAATCCACAGGAAAGGTAAAACTATAAGGAAATTACCATTCTCATACTCTGCTGAAGAAACCACAAATCAGTGCAGTGTTTAAAAAAGGCTATGTGGGGCGCCTGGGTGGCTCAGTTGGTTGAGCAACTGCCTTCGGCTCAGGTCATGATCCTGGAGTCCCGGGATCGAGTCCCGCATCGGGCTCCCTGCTCGGCAGGGAGTCTGCTTCTCCCTCTGATCCTCCCCCTCTCATGCTCTCTGTCTCCCATTCTCTCTCTCAGATAGATAAAAAATCTTTAAAAAATAAAAAAGGCAATGTGGTAACTGGTATCAAAAAGACTTAAAAATGTCCCGACTTCGTAATTTTACTTCCAGAAATGCCTTTTAAGAAAGCAATCAGGGGCGCCTGGGTGGCTCAGTTGGTTAAGCGACTGCCTTTGGCTCAGGTCATGATCCTAGAGTCCCAGGATCGAGTTCCGTATCAGGCTCCCTGCTCGGCAGGGAGTCTGCTTCTCCCTCTGACCCTAACCCCTCTCATGTGCTCTCTCTCATTCTCTGTCTTAAATAAATAAATAAAATATTAAAAAAAAAAAAAAAGAGAAAGCAATCACATATACAGAAGGTTGAATATTCAAGGATGTTCCTCATAGTGTTATTTTTATGGTGTAAAGTTGTAAATACCCTAAATACCTAAGTAATGTACAAATTTTGATCTTCAGCCATTAAAAAAGGTTTTAATAGAATACTTAATGATACAAGATAATGTTATTTGTAAATAAAAAGCATGTTACATAGTATCATATGCCATAAAAATCCCAATTTTCTAAAATAAAGCAGAGGAAAAAAAGGAAGAGCATATATGAAATTTTAGCAGTAATTCTTTTTGAATATATGGATATTTTTTAATAATTTGTTTTTCCATGCTTCTCAAATTTTCCACAATGAAAATGTTACAATCAGGAAAACTTGATCTCTTTTCAAAGAATAAACCAGTCAGAATTTTAGCAATGTCTACATTGTAAAAATTCAGTTCATAATTATATTAATGACATTTGTCAGGCATATATTAGTATGTCTGTAATTAAGTAGTAATTCATTTAAAACTAAACTTTTAAGATTTATTCCCAAGTTAAGCAATTTGGACTTTCATATCTTACTATACAGAAATAGAGTGAATTTAAAATACAAATGTTTAATTAAAAATATAAATTTATTCAGCACATAGCAAATTCTGAGAATTTCTTGAAAGTGAAAAGAAACAGGCTCATTTAAAAGCTCTTAGCTGTGATGACAAATAAATAGCTATTTAGGGGCACCTGGGTGGCTCTGGCCACTGGCTCAGGCATCTGCCTTCCACTCAGGTCATGATACCGGAGGGTCCTGGGATTGAGCCCTGTATCGGGCTCCCTGCTCAGCAGGAAAGTCTGCTTCTCCTTCCCCCTCTGCATTCCCCCGCCTCCCCTCCACTTGTGTGTGCATGCAGGTATGTGCACGCGCTCTCTCAAATAAATAAAAATCTTAAAAAAAAAAAAAAAAAAGATAGCTTTTTAGCTCTTTTAATTTAAAATTCATCTTTAAATTCACAAGATTTCTCTATTAAAACTTCCTTATGGGAACATAAAAGTGGCATCTCAAAGCAGTGAGAAGAAAAAGATGTACTGATCAGTAGTGCTGGGTCAACTAAGTAGCTATCTGGTGAAAAATAAAGCTAAATCTATACCTCAATTCCTTAGACCAGCATAAATTTAACTTGGTTCAAAGATCTAAGTGTATAAAATAAAGCCATAAAAAATACCAGAAGAAACCATGAGAGAACTCTTATCACCTCAGAATAGGGAAGACCCTTTTGAATTAACCCATTAGAAATTTTTAAAGCATTGATAAATGAGACAACTATACAAATATTCTGCAAGGCCCAAACCACTAAAAGAAAAATGGTAAAATATGGAAAATCACCCAAATATCCATATCCCTACATTCAGATGATGGTTTCTGCCCAGAATATATCAAATCAAAATCTAATTAATTTTTCTCCAACTGTTCCAGCCCCATATTAAATTATGTTTACATAGATGATTTTCACTTTTTTGTTTTGTTTTGTTTTTTGACAGAGAGAGAATGTGCAGGGGCAGGGAGAGAATGAGAGGGAGAGAGAATCTTAAGCAGGCTACACGCCCAGCACAGAGCCCAATGCAGGACCTGATCTCACAACCCTGAGATCATGACCTGAGCTGAAACCAAGTCGGATGCTTAACTGACTGAGCCACCCAGGCACTCCTGATTTTCATTTCTATTAGCAGAAATTCTTAGAAGTAAATGGAGGTGCCTATTGAGTGCTTTATCTTCCAAACCAAGTAAAATACCTATTATACCTTACTGTAAAAAGTATCATAAGATGTGTGCTCATCAGTATCTTTTATGTAAAGCTAACTGGTATGTTTTATATAAATATAAAAAAAGCTTCCCTATTTTTATAACAAACAATTCTGTTTGTATAAACAACAAATCAGATCTTGAGCCTTTAAGGTACGTAAATGGTACCTTCTACTCTAATATTTCTTCTATTAGTTTTACATAAAAAAGTTACTTAATATCCTCTCTCTCCCTCTCTCTATATATATATTCACAGATACAAAAATAAAAATAATTTAAAAATTCAGTAGATTATTAAAGGGCCTTAAATACATCAGAAATTTGTTGTTTACATGTGCTTAAATTGAGGTTTCCTTAATCATCACAACTTTACTGGAACAGTTTTTCAAAAGAATATATGCATTGCACAGATTTTTACACATTTTCTTAAAATACCTAGTTTCACCTTATATTTTTTAAAAAAATGTTGTTAGTCAAGAAAATACATGATTTTACTTTAGTACTATTTTTCATATAAACACAAAGAAGATAATTTGCTAAGAGCCTTTTCCTATAAAGATATTAACCCATATTCAAAATGTTTTACTACAAAAAAACCCATTAAAGCAAAATCACATACATCAAGTTCAAAGAAAAAATCTTGTTCTTTGGATGCAATTTCATAATCTGCTCTTAAAGCCAGGTCATGAACTTTCAGACATTCTCCAAGATCCATTCTCTGGGGGGGGGGGGGGGGGGGGAAAAAAAAAAAAAAATTTTACAAAAAAAAAAAAAATTTTTTAAAAAAAAAAAAAAAAAAACAAATTTTTATAAAAAAAAATAATAACTTTTAAAATTT